>NC_060067.1:81074242-81377272 GCF_922984935.1 Meles meles | reverse complement strand
GTTCTCTATCCTCCTTTAGCAGACAGTACCATGGTCCATTATGCTCCCAATCCCATCTCTGCCCTTCTTATTTTCATTGATGTAGACACCTGTATATTCAGCTTTGGAAAATCTGTTCTGCCAGTCTTCAGTCATTTTGGGGGTTATTTATCCTGATATTGGTGTTATATAGCTGTATCCATGGGATAAAATAAAAATTCTTTTACTCTATCATCTTTCTCAAAAGACCATTAAAACACAAACAAAGAGAGAAATCACAAACTAAAAAGATCAGAAATGAAAATAAAATATATTTTTTAATTTTTAAAATATTCTAATACTTTTTTTCTAATCTGTACAACTAGGAAATTAAATTGTTTGTCTCTGTTATACCTCACATATTAATTAACATGTCAATCATTTTATATGGAACATATGTGTTTATTACATATGTATTATTATTTCCCAAATATGCTACTATTTGAATCATTTAAGTTCAAGGAACACAATAAATATTTAGGTTAAATTAAATAATTAGGACTTACTTTAAAAAAGAAAAAAATAAAAGAATTGTGAGATACATTAGGAAAATTCTAAAATAAGGAAAATTTGTTTATGCTGTTTATGGAAAAATCAGTTACATGTTAAAAAAAATTCACAAAGGAGGATACGGAAAAATTTCAACTTCTAATATATGGTGCTCATGTGTATATATTTGTATTAACTAAGAGAAATGTCTATTCAAGTCCTGTGCCAATTTTTAAATTGGACTATTTACTTTTTTGCTATTGAGGTGCATGAACTCTTCACAAATTTTGGATATTAACACCATAAATATCTATGGTTTCTAAATACTTTCTCCAATTCTACAGATTTGCCTTTTCAATTTATTGGTTGTTTCCTTTGCCCTGCAGAAACTCTCTATCTGAAATAGTTGTTGACTATGCTTTACATGTCTTATCCAAGAAATCACTGCTAAGACCAAGAGGCAACTTTAAAATCTCCAGTTTTTTGATAAAGGAGTTACATGCTTTTTGACCATACAGACTGTCATCAGCCATGGCTCTGCAACCTTTTGAAGATATTTTCAATTACTTTTAATCAGTTAGATAACCCTTGTGAATAATTTGATAATGCTGCATTTCTGACTTATTCAATTGTGCTCTAGATGACTTTAATGAAATATATGGTACAAAGGATACTCACGCGGCATTTAATTTTCTGAAATGTTATTTCTTAACATCCAACATTATCTTCTAGGCTTTAATAATTTTATGATCTGAAAATAAGAATAATTATGTTAATAGTTCCAGGTAAAGCTTACAGGAAATGGGAACAGAATAGACAAAAAAACCTTAGAGGCTTATGTTAGAGAGAGAAGGAGAGGGATATAAATAGTAGATTATTATTTGAGGTAAGAGTAAAACTATACACATCAAGAATGTGTGTGTGTGTGTGTAAAGTTATATATGTATATATACAATACACAAAAACTAGGAAACTATACCCTGGGTTTTTCTGACATAAACATTTATTTAAGTAATACCTATTTCAAATCAGTAAGTCAATTTATAGTACACTAAGAGAGACCTAGTTAGCTAGTCTCATTTCAAGGGGAAATAAAACAGTATGAAATTGCCTCCCATCTTTAGAAGATGGTACTTATATTGCAGCATCAGGGGAACCAAATTTCAAAGAGCTCACTTACATGACTTGTGCTTGATCATTTACACATATTTACTGAAACTCAGAACCTCTTCATCACTGTGATGGCTCGAGTGAAATCACCTATCAATTATTTATGATGTATTCTACATCAAATATTTTACTAAATGCTTTGCCTATATTTCTCATATATTCTACCATAATCTTGAAAAAGGGTATTATTTTTTAAATTTAAAATGTGAAGAAATAGAGTAAGATCAAAAATATGTATTTTACATAGCTTATCCCAACATGCAATTATAAATGTTATACATATATATACATACACATTATGATATTTCAGTTTTTGTATAAATGCTGAATATAGTAACACATTGTCAAACTTGAAGTCAAATCTTTTTATTAATGGGTTGTCTTCAAAATATGGTTTCTAAAACCATATTTATGAAAAAGTTGTTTTAAAAAAATGTATTCCTAGTAAATTTGTGTTTAACTGCTAGTTCTGTGCTGTGCTAGCTCTGTATTGAAGAAGTGAGCAAAGAGAGTTGTTTTGATCAATTTTCATTTGGTGGAAATAATGGGAAAAAAATAAATGTACTGTTTAACACTGCCATCTGAAAAAAGCTTTTTCTTAAGAATACAGCTAAATTACAATTTTGAATTAAAGAACTTATGTTTTTAAACTTTAAACTTTATTTTTTAATATATAGAAAACCCTAGTCTTTTAATATAGTTATCTTAATAAAATATTTATAGTCTTAAAAAAATAAAGTAATAATCCCTTAGCCCAATGCAAATTGTTATCTGTAATACATCAGGAGTTGTAAATCATGCTTTCTATAAGAAGAACTCTATTTCTTCACACTTCCAGAGACCATGCATTCTACTTTGAAGTGTACATATTTCTTTATACAGTTAATAAATTATGGGTGGTGATGTCCAAGCTCTTTCCAATGGTTTCTACTCCTTGATAGTGCTGTCCTGCCATCTCAGGCCAGTCCACCTCAGCCACCAATAACTTGACTTCTTCTTTTCTTTTTCTTTGTATAAACCCCTTGCAGGTTGTAAGTATAAACTTCCTTAGGAAATTGGGTTGGCCAAATTCTTGATATTTTTACAGAGAAAAAGGTAAATATACTTCCTATTAGTAGATATATACTGTGTATAGCATACATCTCAGGTTTTATTAAAAACAATCACACAAAATTGCTTTACTATATTTTAGTATCCATGGAAATTTATCAAAGTGGGATTTAATTAAATTCTAGAGTTAGAAAGAGTAGATGCATTGGTAGTTAAATTGGGAAATCTTGCCAGGTAATCCTTTCCACTTTGTTGTATTATAGAAACTGTAACTTTAAATACTGTCTTGCAAATATTTTTAATTTTTCTTTCTTGGTAAACAGAATGATAGAAAGTATTTAAAAATAATAACTGACCTAGCTTCTGACTTTGTCTAGACAAATATGCACTTTACAGAACAGAAAATAACAAATGTTTACTTTCTTATACACTTTTTCAGGAAGTTACATTCCGAAGTTTGCAAAGGATTTGCGTCCATTTCACCTTCATTCTTCACATTTGAATGAGACATCTCCAGTTTTATTTCTTCCTCCTTGCTTTATTGATTGACTGATCTAGAACAAATAAACTAATGCCTATCTAGGGGATGTTGACGATGGAGGAATGTACTTTGATTTGCATTACCTGAGATAAGTTAGGGATTTCTGAACATTAGGATCAGCTTGTAAACTAAGGTTAATAGGCATCTTAGAAAATAAATAGCAATAACAATAATGCATTATGAAATTATTATTGAATAATAACATTTTATTATTTTAAGAATATAAATTTATTTATAAACAAATAAAATATTTTATTAGTATAATGATAATATACTTATTTAATTAACTATATCATAAGGTGATTAAACATTTTTATACCTAGCCATCATTTATGAAATATAATTTATCATATCATGGTGATCTTATTATTTATTTAAGTCTATTTTGAGTAATTTATTTTAAAGAGCCTTCTATTTATTTGGCTGCAAAATCTGATAAATTCATTACTATTCTTATTATCAGGAATATTGTAAATATTTGAACATTGTTTTTCTCAAGTAAGTAGAAATTCAGCTTAATTTGATTGGCTTTGATGAAAGGTGTAACAGTATTTGCCAGAAAAAAAGGAAAATATAGAAATTCACATGTGAAAAGTTTGAGACGTACATGCAGAAAATGATCCTATTCCTTTCACCCATGTTTCTCTTCTTTAGACAAACTTCGCATAAGAGAAGTAAAAGAGCCCTGATTAAACATACGTTTAAGTTGAGAAACACAGAATAAACTCATTATAAATAGTATTGAGTTATGATATATAACTTCTAATAAAAAATCAAAAGTATTATTGATTTTTTTAAATCACTTTTCCTGTTAATTATTCCCCTAGCAAAAATTTCTCCTTTTAAAGTTTTTCTTCATGAATAAACTTGTTCAAATTTTGGTTCTTTCAGTTTCTTAATATTATGTCAAATTCCAAATAAAGCTTTTAAAAGCAAGAAGATTGATTTTTGTTTTTTAATTTTCTTATGGTGGTTGAATGTGTTTACATTTAGAATGAAAACCAAAAGCCTTTATACCTTTATTTTCATAAATGTTAGTAAGTCATATAAAATTATAATTATGATTAATACCAAGACACCCATTTCCCAAATACTCATTCATTACTATGTAATTTAATATTTTACAGGAAGAGCTGGTAGTTTAATCTATAAATGTGACCCAAAATATGTGTTCTCCATTTGTTTTTATTACTTATATTTATTTAAAGAATTTATCACATGGAATAGATTCAACATCATAGGATAGGCTAAGTGGATTAAAATATAGCAGATGAGGGATTTGAGCTTTAGGCCAGTAAAATTTTCATTCATAGTACATAGGTTGATTAGAATAACAATCTAGATCACTAAAACTGAAGCATTTTAATAGTTCTTTTTAAACATAATTCCACTTAGGGTCTTCAGAAAAATCTGTCTGAAATGTACCTGCTACGGGATTTTCTTTTTCTCTCCCTTTACCATCCTTTTGGCAAGCAAAACTAACATGCATCAGATGCACCACACTCATCCTTTTAAACAGTCACACTTTCATTGAAGGAACACTCTATAAGAAAGAAAACTAGAATGTAATCTCTATGAGAGGAGGAATTGTGTATTTTTTCTCCATTGCACCATAGATTAACCCTGTTCCACTGAATATTTTTGGGTGAATGAAGGTGCTTTGCATGTTCCACTCTCAATTTCTCTTTTCCATGACCTCAGGGTAGATAACTGGGTATGTAAAACAACTGCTTCGAGGTCAAATATAACTAATAATGTATACAGTGGTCTTGGCTTCTCTTGAAGAAGTTTTCTTGCTTTAGGGTGGCTGCCAAAGATTTCTATAGAAGTGAAAGCTAAAGAACATAATCAGTCCCAGGGTGTGTAATTTTCCAGTTGCTGTTGTTACAAATTACCACAAATGCAATGATATAAGCAGCATGACCTTCTTATTTTCTTACAGTTCTAGAGGACAGAAATCCAAAGAAAGTCTTAAGAGAGCTAAAATCAAAGTATCATCAGGTTTGTGTTCCTTCTAGAGGCTCCAAAAGAGAATCTATTTCTGGCCTCTTCTGCTTCTAAAGGCTATCACATTCCTTGGCTCCTGGCCACATTAGTCCAGTCTTTGCTTTCAGGGTCTGCTCCATTATAGTCAAATTTCTCTCTGCCTCCATCTTATAAGGTCACTATGATTACATTAGGCCCCATCTGAAAGATCTAGTATAATCTCAAGATCCTTAGCTTAATCACATCTGCAAAGTCTCCCTTGCCATATAAGGTAATACTCTCCCGGTAGCAAGAATTGAGACATGAGCATGCTGCAAGTTTCTTATTCAAGCTACCACATGGGATGCATTCAGTAATCAACGGTGTCACTACTGGCTTGTGACCAATGTTCACTCCTTTCATAATCCTTTTTTCCCCATTACTACTAAGAGAAGTAAACTTTCCTCCACAATTTTCCATTTCTCCCAAATTTTCTATCAGTAGCAAAGTTGTACTGGCTTTGACTTATTTATTCCTAGTCATTAGAGCCAGAGCTTTATTTCTATTTTTGTTCAATTGCTTTATCTTATTTTTGAGTTCTATTTCATTACACAAAGGAACTGAACCTTTTTGACATTAAAATATGCTAACAATTATAAACTAATATTTATATTTTTCCCTCAGATTGCTAAGCATATTAAATTTTTATAACATTTCCCATTTTTCAAAACTAAATGAATAAAGTAATATTTATTGAGAAATGAATAGAAATTTGTTACTTTTTAAATAATTTTATTTTTTAAATTTCTTTTCAGTGTTCCAGAATTCATTGTTTATGCACCACACCCAGTGTTCCATGCAATACATGCCCTCCATAATACCCACCACTAGGCTCACTCAACCTCCCACCCCTCTCCCCATCAAAACCCTCAGTTTATTCCTCAGAGTCCATAATCTCTCATGGTTCATCTTCCCCTCCAGTTTCCCCCAACTCACTTCTCCTCTCCATCTCCCCATGTCCTCCGTGTTATTACTTATGCTCCACAAATAAGTGAAACCATATGATAATTGACTCTGCTTGACTTATTTCACTCAGCATAATCTCTTCCAGTCCCATCCATGTTGATGCAAAAGTTGGGTATTCATCCTTTCTGATGGAGGCTTAATACTCCATAGTATATATGGACCACATCTTCCTTATCCATTTGTCCACTGAATGGCATCCTGGTTCTTTCCACAGTTTGGCAACTGTGGTCATTGCTGCTACAAACATTGGGGTACAGGTGGGCCTTCTTTTCACTACATCTGCATCTTTAGAGTAAATACCCAGTAGTGCAATTGCAGGGCATAGGGAAGCTCTATTTTTAATTTCTTAAGGAATCTCCACACTGTTTTCCAAAATGGCTGAACCAACTTGCATTCCCACCAACAGTGTAAGAGGGTTCCCCTTTCTCCACATCCTCTCTTGTCTTGTTAATTTTGGTCACTCTAATTGGCATAAGGTGGTATCTCAATATGGTTTTGATTTGAATCTCCCTGATAGCTAGTGATGATGAACATTTTTTCATGTGTCTGATAGCCATTTTTATGTCTTCATTGCAGAAGTCTCTGTTCATTTCCTCTGCCGGTTTTTTGATATGATTATCTGTTTTTTGTGTGTTGAGTTTGAGAAGTTCTTTATAGATCCTGGATATCAGTCCTTCTTCTGTATTGTCATTTGCGAATATCTTCTCCCATTCTGTGGGTTGCCTCTTTGTTTTGCTGACTGTTTCCTTTGCTGTGCAGAAGCTTTGATCTTAATGAAGTCCCAAAAATTCATTTTCACTTTTGTTTCCTTTGCCTTTGGAGACATATCTTGAAAGAATTTGCTCTGGCAGATGTTGAAAAGGTTACTGGACTGCCTATGTTCTCCTCTAGAATTCTGATTGATTCCTGCCTCACATTGAGGTCTTTTATCCATTTTGAGTTTATCCTTGTGTACGGTGAAAGAGAATGGTCGAGTTTCAGTGTTCTACACATTACTGTCCAATTTTCCCAACCCCATTTATTGTAGAGACTGTTTTTTTTCCACTGGATATTTTTTCCTGCTTTGTTGAAGATTATTTGACCATAGAGTTGAGGGTCCATACCTGGGCTTTCTACTCTGTTCTGCTGGTCTATGTGTCTGTTTTTATGCCAGTACCATGCTGTCTTGGTGATCACAGCTTTGTAGTAAAGCTTGAAATCAGGCAACGTGATGTCCCCAGTTTTGTTTTTGTTTTTCAACATTTCCTTAGCAATTCGGAGTCTCTTCTGATATTACTTTTTGTTTCTTTAATACTAATGGTCTACTTGTCTTCACTTGTTCTACATTATGCTGTGGTCTATTTACTAATAAGAAATCATATAGTGATTCATTAAGTATCTATAAGATTTATTGCCACCTTGTCCAGTGAAAAATTTTCAGTATTTTTTGAAAATATGAAGGAGGTATAGAAAAACTTTGGTTAAAGGATCCAAAAACATATAATAATAATAGATAGAAGACATCATGAGAGTTTTAAAAAATTACTTCCATTGTAACCCTCTGTAGTTTAGCCTCCATAATATCTGAAAATTCAGTTATGTGATTTCAAATATTAAGTCAATTTAGATGGGATAATATCTAATTTATGAACAGAACTAGGAAAATAGTATAGTGGCCTTATACTTTTTTAAGATAATAATAAAATAACAAAAATTTTCATAGAATATGTTATTATATTTTTCTCCACACTTTCATAAAGTCACTCCTTGGCCTTAGGCTTCTCTCTACAAATTTTTCCCTTCCTCTCTCTCTCTCCATCTCTGTCTCTGTCTCTCTATCTCTTTCTTTTATGAGGAAAAGGAAACAACCTAATCAAAATGCTACAGAATTTCTTCATGATAGGACTGAAAAAGCTTTTAAAGTTACTCTTGTAACATAAATATGCCAAGATTCAATCATTCTACAACTTTTTCACAAATTATGCCATACTTCTTAATAGAAGAATAAAAGTTTTTTCAGATTTTTTCTCACTTATTATGGCTTCAGTGTATATAGAGAAGGTTCCCCAAAAGTTGGAATTTAGTTCATTTTTTTTACTGTAGCATAGATCCTTAGGAATGTGAAAAAACATTAAGGTTATGAATTTTAATAAGGTAAAAATTTGATCAAACTTGATGTACACTACAGTAAAGTTTTTCACTAAATAGAAAAAAATATACATATGTCTGATTTTGGTTTGCTTGATATATTAAAAACTGAGACAGATGTATTAGAATATCCATTGTGATTTAGATTTCCAGTATTTTACTGTACTGTCAATTTGTTTTGGGTATTTTGGAGCTATGTTGACAGGTAAACAATGATTAATATTTGTAACACTTTTTTTTGTTGAACTGTTTATTAGTATGTATTGAACATGAGCATTATGGTAACTCATTTTTTTCATATGTGGATAAAACTAATTTAATTAGAATTTTTAACCTTAACCTATGAAAAATAGTAGTATTAGGATTATAATAAAATGATAATAATTCTAGCAATGCCTATCATTTATTGAGGAGCTGGTGGGTTACTCACTTATAATATCCAGAGTTCTCCCAACAGCACAATATGGATTGCTATGAGAAATCCAAGGCTTAATTGTTTAAATAACAAGTGTCACATGCCTACTGAGACACCAAATCAGGACTCAAATAAAATGACACTATATCTATAATTCTTCCATTACATTAAGATTCCTCCAAAGTTCTGATTCTCAACTTTTGTATGTAACAATTTGGTGAAACATCTACAAATTTTAGGGGGATTAATCAATATTAACTTTTTCAATTTTTTTTTCCAAATTGCAAATCAAAATATGTAAACATAATTTTCTAGTCTCTTCTGTAATCAATTTTAAAAGAAAAAACTTTTTTATTCTTCATCACACTATGTGCTGTTAAAACCTTAACTATAAAAAAGTCAGCTTTACATGGATCATCATCTAAGAACTCATATTTCAAGGTGTTTTACATGTGATCATTATTTTTTTAGTATTGTGATCCTTTTATTATTGCTATAATTATTTTTATTGTCATTGTTAATACTTAGATGACCCCATTCAATTGAGTTAATATTTTCATATTTTGATTAATTCACTCTTTTCCAAGTGGTGTTCAGAGTTGTTCAATTCTCCATAGTCACAGAAATTAGTTTTTCTCTTCTGCAAAGATAATTGGATATATATTTTATGTATGAGTCCAGCATTTTTTATGTTTTCTTTTCCATTTTTTTAAATTTTAATAACTACATTCTTTTTTGTTTTTTTCTGTTGAGTTCTTATAATATATATTAACTTGTCATTACTCTTTTGTACTCTTACTCAGTTGTCTAACTTAACCTGCAAGCCCTTTTAAGGAATCGTTTTATACTTCTTCATATTTGCATGCATGACATAAGAACTCCACATAATATGATGGAATACCAAAAAAGTGAGATTATCCCATAAAAAAATTTTCAAAGCTTTCTTCTTTACAAAACACATTTATAAATGTAAATTGATTAAAAGTTCTAGTAGTCATAATTGTGAAAACAATTTAAGTTTAGAAGATACAATATTCCATGAAGGCTCAAGCGACTTTATTTTCTAAAGTATTCACAATTAGATGTTTCTTCAATAACAAATCATTTTGGTTAAGGGCTCTTGATACTGAATAATAATGTAAAAAATAATTTGCAGTGAGAAGAAATACAATATGTTTTCATTTTTATATTGTGTTAAAATATAACAAATTGAGGAGGAGTCAGGATGGTGGAGGAGTAGCAGGCTGAGATGACATCAGGTAGCAGGAGTTCTAGAAACAGAAAATTGACCAATTTCTGAAAGTATTTTATTCTCTTGTTCATATATTCTTTACTGGATAAAATAACAAAAAACAGAAAAACTCTCTCTCTCACACACACACACACACACACACACAAAGAACAAGAGGCAGTACTGATGGCTAGGGACCTCTTCAATACAGATGTTGGTAATACATCAGATCAAGAGTTCAAAATGACATTTCTCAAGGTGCTAGCTGGGGTCAAAAAAGGCATGGAAGAGGGGCGCCTGGGTGGATCAGTGGGTTAAGCCGCTGCCTTCGGCTCAGGTCATGATCTTAGGGTCCTGGGATCGAGTCCCACATCGGGCTCTCTGCTCAGCAGCGAGCCTGCTTCCCTCTCTCTCTCTCTGCCTTCCTCTCTGTCTACTTGTGATCTCTCTCTGTCAAATAAATAAATAAAATCTTAAAAAAAAAAAGTATGGAAGATAGTAGAGAAATCCTGTCTGGAGAAATAAAATCCCTTTCTGGAGAAATAAAAGAAATAAAATCTAACCAAGCTGAAATAAAGAAAACTATTAATGAAGTGTAATAAAAAATGGAGGCTCTTAATACTAGGATAAATGAGGCAGAAGAGAGAATTAGTGATATAAAAGACAAAATGATGGAGAATAAAGAATCTGAGCAAAAGAGAGACAAACAACTACTGGACCATGAGGGGAGAATTCCAGAAATAAGTGATACCATAGGACTAACAATATTAGAAAAATCGGGATTCCAGAAGAAGAAGAAAGAGAGAGAGGGGCAGAAGGTATATTGGAGTGAATTATTGTAGAGAATTTCCCTAATATGTTAAAGGGAACAGGCATCAAAATCCAGGAGGAGCAAAGGACCCCCATCAAAATCAGTAAAACTAGGTCCACACCCCATCTTCTAATGATAAAACTTACAAGTCTTAGTGACAAAGAGAAAATCCTGAAAGCAGCCCAGGACAAGAAATCTGTAATATACAATGGTAAAATTATTAGATTGGCAGAAGACTTATCCACAAAGACCTGACAGGCCAGGAAGAAATGGCATGATATATTCAGAGCACTAAATGACAAAAATATGCAGCCAAGAATACTATATCCAGCTAGGTTGATCATTGAACATAGAAGGAGAGATAAAAAGCTTACAGGACAAACAAAAATTAAAAGAACTTGCAAATACCAAGCTAGCTGTATAGGAAATATTGAAAGGGGTCCTCTAAGCAAAGAGAGAGCCTAAAAGTAGTAGCCAGAAAAGAACAGAGACATTATACGGTAACAGTCACCTTAAAGACAATGCAATGGCAATATATTCATATCTCTCAATAGTTACCCTGAATGTAAATGGGCTAAATGTCCCAATCAAAAGACATAGGGAATCAGAATGGATAAAAACCAAAACCCATTAATTTGCTCTCTGCAAGAATCTCATTTTAGACCCAAAGACACATCCAGGTTTAAAGTGAGGGGGTGCAAAACAATTTATCATGCTAACGGACATCAAAAGAAAGCTGGGGTGGCAATCCTTATATCAAATAAATTAGATTTTAAGCCCCAAGACTATAAAAAGAGATGAGGAAAGATGCTATATCATATTTAAAGGGTCTGTCCAACAGGAAGATCAAATAATTTTAAATATCTATAACTTGGGAGCAGGCAATGACATAAACCAATTCATAACAAAATCAAAAAAACACATCAACAATAATACAATAATAGTAGGGGACTTCAACACCCACCTCTCTGAAATGGACAGATCATCCAAGCAAAAGATCAACAAGGAAATAGAGGCCTTAAGTAACACACTGGACCAGAAGGACATCACAGATATATTCAGAACATTTCATCCCAAAGCCACAGAACACACATTCTTTTCTAGTGCACATGGAACATTCCAGAAGAGATCACATCCTGGGTCATATATTAGGTCTCAACCAGTACTCAAAGTTTGGGATCATTCTCTGCATATTTTCAAAACACAATGCTCTGAAGCTAGAAATCAATCAGAAGAGAAAAGTTGGGAAGAACTCAAATATATTGAGGCTACAGAGCATCCACTAACGAAAGAAGGGGTCCACCGGGAAACTAAAGAAAAATTGAAACAATTCATGGAAACAAATGAAAATGAAAACACAACTGTTCAGAGTCTTTGGATCACAACAAAGGCTGTCCTGAGAGGAAATTATATAGTGATACAACTCTTTCTTAAGAAACAAGAAAGGTCTCAAGTACACAACCTAACACCACACCAAATGGAGCTGGAGAAAGAACAACAAAGAAAGCCTAAACCCAGCAGGAGAAGAGAAATCATAAAGATCAGAGCAGAAATCAATGAAATAGAAACCAAAAAAGCAATAGAACAAATCAACGAAACTAGGAGCTTGTTCTTTAAAAGAATTAATAAGATGGATAAACCCCTGGCCTGACTTATCAAAATGAAGATGAAGGACCCAAACTAATAAAACCATGAATGAAAGAGGAGAGAGATCACAACCAACACCAAAGAAATACAAACAATTATAAGAACATATTATGAGCAACTATACACCAGCAAATTTGACAATCTGGAAGAAATGGATGCATTCCTAGAGACATATAAACTACCACATATAAACTACCTAGAGACATATAAACTACCACAACTGAAACAGGATGCAATAGAAACTGAACAGACCCATAACTAGGAAGGAGATTGAAACAGTCATGAAAATTCTCCCAAAAAACAAGAGCCCAGAGCCAGACAGCATCCCAGGGGAATTCTACCAAGCATTTAAAGAAGAATTATTTCCTATTCTCCAGAAACAGTTCCAAAAATAGAAATGGAAAGAAAACTTCCAAACTAATTTTATGAGGCCAGCCTCACCTTGATCCCAAAACCAGACAAGGATCCTATCAAAAAACAGAATTACAGACCAATATCCTTGATGAACACAGATGCAGAAATTCTCACTGAAATACTAGCCCATAAGATCCAACAGTACATTAAAAGGATTATTCACCACAACCAAGTGGGATATATTCCAGAGCTTCAAGTTTGATTCAACATCCACGAATCAATCAATGTGATACAATACATTAATAAAACAAGGAACAAGAATCATATGATGCTCTCAATAGATGCTGAAAAGGTATTTGACAAAGTACAGCACCCTTTCTTGATCAAAACTCTTCAAAGTATAGGCATAGAGGTTACATACTTCAATATCATCAAAGCCATCTATGAAAAACCTACTACAAATATCATTCAATAGAGAAAACCTGAGAGCTTTTCCACTGAGGTCAAGAACATGGCAAGGATATCCATTATCACCACTGCTATTCAACATAGTACTAGAAATCCTAGTTTCTGCAAACAGACAACAAAAAGAAATTAAAGCCATCTAAATTGGCAAAGAAGAAGTCAAACCATGACTCTTTTGAGATGATATGATACTTTATGCAGAAAACCCAAAGACTCCACTCCAAATCTGCTAGAACTTGGATTCAGTAAAGCGTCAGGATATAAAATCAATGGACAGAAATCAGTTGCATTTGTGTACACCAACAACAAGACAGAAGGAAGAGAAATTAAGGAGTCAATCCCATTTACAGTTGTACTCTAAACTGTAAGATTCCTAGGAATAAACATAACCAAAGAGGCAAAGAAGCTGTGCTCAGATAACTATAAAGTACTCATGAAAGAAATTGAGGAAGACACAAAGAAATGGAAAAATGTTCTATGCTCATGGATTGTGAAAATGTCTATACTACCCAAAGCAATTTACATGTTTAATGCAATCCCTGTCTATATACCATCAATTTTTTTACAAAGAAATGGAACAAATAATCTTAAAATTTATATGGAACCAGAAAATACCCGGAATAGCCAGAGGAATGTTAAAAAAGAAAGCCAAAGTTTGTGGCATCACAATTCCAGACTTCAAGCTCTGTTACAAAGCTGTCATCATCAAGACAGTGTGGTACTGGCACAAAACCAACACATAGATCAGTGAAACAGAATAGAGAGCCCTCAAATAGACCCTCAACTGTATGGTCAACTAATTTTTGACAAAGCAGGAAAGAATGTCCACTGGAAAAAGGACAAGTCTCTTCAACAAATGATTTTGGGAAATCGGACAGCCACATGCAGAAGAATGAAACTGGACCATTTCCTTATACCACACACAAAAAATAGACTCCAAATGGATGAAAGACCTCAATGTGAGACAGGAATCCATCAAAATCCTTGAGGAGAACATAGGCAGCCACCTCTTCGACCTCAGCCACAGCAACTTCTTCCTAGAAACATTGTTAAAGACAAGGGAAGCAAGGGCAAAAATGAACTATTGGGACTTCATCAAGATCAAAACCTTCTGCACAGAAAAAAAAAAAAAAAACAGTCAATAAAACCAAAAGTCAACTGACAGAATGAGAGAAAATATTTGCAAATGACGTATCAGATAAAGGGCTAGCATCCAAAGTCTATAAAGAACTTATCAAACTCAACACCCAAAGAACAAATAACTCAGTCAAGAAATGGGCAGAGGACACGAACAGACATTTCTGCAAAGAAGACATTCAGATGGCCAACAGACACATGAAAAATTGTTCCATCTCACTCAGCATCAGGGAAATACAAATCAAAACCACAATGAGATACCACCTCGCACTAGTCAGATTGACTAAAATTAACAAGTCAGGAAACGACAGATGCTGGCAAGAATGTGCTGAAAGGGGAGCCCTCCTACACTCTTGGTGGGAATGCAAGCTAGTGCAACCGCTCTGGAAAACAGCATGGAGTTTCCTCAAAAAGTTGAAAATAGAGCTACCCTATGACCCAGCAATTGCACTACTGGTATTTACCCTAAAGATACAAAAGTAGTAATCTGAAGGGGCAAGTGCACATGAATGTTTACAGCAGTAATGTCCACAATAGCCCAAACTATGGAAAGAACTTAGATGTCCATCAACATATGAATGGATAAAGAAGAAGTGGTATGTATATACATATATGTATATATATATATATACACACACACATACAATGGAATACTATGCAGCCATCTAAATAAATGAAATCTTGCCATTTGCAATGCTGTGGATGGAACTAGAGGGTATTATGCTGAGTGAAATAAGTCAATCAGAGAAAGACAATTATCATATGATCTCCCTGATATGAGGAAGTTGAGATGCAAAGTGGGGGATTTGGGGTTATGGAAGTATAAAATGAAACAAGATGGGATTTGGAGGGAGACACACCATAAGAGACTCTTAATCTCACAAAACAAACAGAGGGTTGCCAGGTGGAGGAGAGTAAGGAGAGGGTGGTTCAGTAATGGACATTGGAGAAGGTATGTGCTATGGTGAGTACTGTGAAGTGTATAAACCTGGCAATTCACAGACCTGTACCCCTAGGGTGATAATACTTTATATGTTAATAAAAAATGAAAAATTAAAGAAAGACATGCTTGCAATATATATATTGAGATATATATATATATATATACACACACATACACACACACATATATATATATGTAAATAAATATATAATTGAAATTATAAGAAACTGATAGTCTGATAGCAAATGGTATCATTTTTAGATTTGTCTTGCTAATTTTTGAAATTAATCTTTTGTAGTAAAATTAGGTTTTTCTCTCCTTCAACAACCTCATCAGCGTAAAAGCTATAACTTGCTCAAAATAAAATGGTGAAGGGTGTTGGTTGGTTCAGTCCTTAAGTGTCTGCCTTTGGCTCAGGTCATGATCCCATGGTTCTGGGACTGAGTCCCATATCAGGGTTCCTGCTCAGCAGGGAGCCTGCTTCTCTCTCTCCCACTCCCCCTGCTTGTGTTCCCTCTCTGTAGCACTCTCTGTCAAATAAATAAATAAAATCCTTAAAAAAATAAATAAAATAAAGTGGTGACACTTCCTGGAAATTACTCATCAGCTTGGGGTCCTATATACATGTGTATATATATAATTTAGATCTATAATTGAAAATTCATCTTCAAGTTCAAATGTAATATTTATTTTTATTTTTTATTTTTTAAAGATTTTATTTATTTATTTGACAAAGAGAGAGATCACAAGTAGGCGGAGAGAGGCAGAGAGAGGAAGCGAAGCAGGCTCCCTGCCTAGCAGAGAGCCCAATGTGGGGCTCAATCCCAGGACTCTGGGATCATGACCTGAGCCGAAGGCAGAGGATTTAACCCACTGAGCCACCCAGGTGCCCCCGCAATATTTATTTATTTATTTATTTTTTTTTTTTTTTTAAGATTTTATTTATTTATTTGATAGAAATCACAAGAGAGGCAGGCAGAGAGAGAGGAAGGGAAGCAGGCTCTCCACTGAGCAGAGAGCCCGATGCGGGACTCGATCCCAGGACCCTGAGATCATGACCTGAGCTGAAGGCAGCGGCTTAACCCACTGAGCCACCCAGGCGCCCAATATTTATTTTTAATAACAACTGTTTACAGGGCAAAAGGCATGTGGATTTAAATTTGACAGTGAAAAAAATGAGACAAGGGATAGCATGTTAATTCAATAAAATGTACATTTTATGGAAAAAAATCTTAAATTTTTTTGTCAAAAGTCATTGGTTTTATTGCAAATGAACTTTGCAAGTTATAAAGCTGCAAATTTTCTAATAGAGTGGTTTATACACTTTTATATGATGGAAAATGTAAGGAAAGTGAGTTATTGGATTATTCACAGTTAAATTTGTAAGGTGAGATTTTATTACTGTTCACTGAAAAGGCTGTGAAAATCTCAGAAGAATGATGATCTGGATATACTATCTTTTAAATATTTACATTTTGCAATAAATGATCATTTATCTTATAATATTTTTATTTTAATAAATAATATCAAATTTAGAAGCCTATTTTTATGATTTATTTCTTCTGTTTACCTTACAAAGCAAAAATAGGCAACACCAAGTAGAATTCTTGTTTTGAAAAAAAGGTTAACATCAAAGTTATTCATTAATTTATTAATAATAAAAACAAACAATTTGTTAATAATAAATAAGTGATAATTATAGAAATACGGTTTATTATTAAGGTTAACATTTTTAAAAGTATATTTGTTATGATATAAATATGTGCAGATGTTTATGAATATACAGGTGTATGAATATTTTTTTAATTTAGTTTAATTTAATTTTATTTTTTTGTGTTCCAAGATTCATTGTTTATGCACCATACCCAGTGCTCCATGCAATACATGCTCTCCTTAATACCCACCACCAGGCCCCCTCAACCCCCTACCCCTCTCCCCTCCAAAATCCTCAGTTTGTTTCTTAGAGTCCACGGTCTCTCATGGTTTGTCTCCCCCTCTGATTTCCCCCAACTCATTTCTCCTCTCCATTTCCCAGTGTCCTCTGTGTTATTTCTTATGCTCCATAAGTACGTGAAACCATATGATAATTGTTAAATTATTTCCTCTGTTCAAAATCAATCATAAAATTAGTCCTAAAATCTTTTGTTCTCTTACATTTTTTAATTTCTTTAACAGAGTCACTTAAACATGTTTGAATTTTATCTTCTTCAGTAAAGATCAAAATTGCTTATCCGAACATTTTCTGCTAATATACAGTTTCTACAATATCTTAACTCATATGTTTCTTTTATAAGCTTTATACACCTTTGTAAAACATTTTGCTATTTTTATGTATTCCTGAATTTTTCAATTTAATGTTACTGTGCATTAGTAACATGAATTTACAAGGGAGAAGATGTCAGAGGAATTATACAAGCATAAACACCATAACTCTAGGCAAATTATGAATGCCATGGTGTTCAAAGTAGTGGACAATTACATTGAACAATTGGGAAATTTTAAGCCAAAACAAGATTTAAGTTAGCTTTGATGTTTAGTCATTTTTTGACTTGCCATACTTTCAATTATTGGGGCAATTGTGGGGCTAAGTAATGTGGATTTCAAAAACAGATAACAATAAGTTATCATATATTATATTATTACTCAAAGGACTTGACATATATTTAAAATATCAGTATTGTGTGTTTCAAATTTCAAATAAAAGAACTGGGAAAAAAGAAGATTTATAGTTTTATAACATTTTGAATATGACATTGGAAATTACATTCTTCAGATTTTATGCATGAAACAATTTTATACATTAAAATAAGTTATGATGTATTTTCTTAGTCCTAAAACATAAAAATTCATTCATTCATTTATTTAATGCTATTTTATAAGATATCAACTTAAATTTTTTTTTTTTTTTTTGAACCTAGATGTCCATCAACAGATGAATGGATCAAGAAGATGTGGTATATATACACAATGGAATACTATGCAGCCATCAAAAGAAATGAAATCTTGCCATTTGCGACGACGTGGATGGAACTAGAGTGTATCATGCTTAGTGAAATAAGTCAATCGGAGAAAGACAACTATCATATGATCTCCCTGATATGAGGACATGGAGAAGCAACATGGGGGGGTAGGGGGATAGGAGAAGAATAAATGAAACAAGATGGGATTGGGAGGGAGACAAACCATAAATGACTCTTAATCTCACAAAACAAACTGGGGGTTGCTGGGGGGAGGTGGGATTGGGAGAGGGGGAGCGGGCTATGGACATTGGGGAGGGGAGGCGAACCATAAGAGACTATGGACTCTGAAAAACAACCTGAGGGTTTTGAAGGGTCAGGGGTGGGAGGTTGGGGGAACAGGTGGTGGGTGATGGGGAGGGCACATTTTGCATGGAGCACTGGGTGTTGTGCAAAAAAGAATGAATACTGTTACGCTGAAAAAATTAATAAAAAGGGAAAAAAAATTTTTATTTTATTTCATTACAGTCAAATATGCACAAGAAGAAACGATGAGTTAAGTCTTTGGAATAAAGCTCTTTTACTCAGTGATTAGATATATAATTTGCCTCTGAAATATCTATTCACAAAAATCACAAGTTACTATAATTGCACTTTGAGACACACACACATGCCTGTGAGAAAAATTAACTGAATTAACTAAACTGTGTTAAATTTATATTCAGTTTCAGAAAGACATTAAGATTTATAAAATTGATATTTGATCTAATTTTGGATTAGTTAACTTACAGCTACTACAGAAAATAGTGAAATAGTGTTCTGTAATTAGTGACTTCATGAGGAGTTTACAACAACTTTAACATGATGCCAACCTTTAAAATAACCAGGGGCTGGGCACCTGGGTGGCTCAGTGGGTTAAAGCCTCTGCCTTCAGCTCAGGTTGTGAGCCCGGGGTCTTGGGATCGAGCCCCTCATGGGGCTCTCTGCTCAGCGGGGAGCCTGCCTCCCTCCCTCTCTCTCTGCTTGCCTCTCTGCCTGCTTGTGATCTCTGTCTGTCAAATAAATAAAATCTTAAAAATAAATAAATAAATGAAATAAAATAAAATAACTGGGGGTACCTGAGTGGCTCTGTTGGTTAAGCGGCCAACTGGACTCTCAGGTTCTGCTCAGGTCATGATCTCATGGATTGTGAGATCCAGCCCCATTTCAGGCTCTGCACTTAGTGGGGAGTCTGCCGAAGATTCTTGCCCTCTGCCCCTACCACATTCTTTCTTTATCCATCTACAACAGATGGTATTGTTATTACACAAAAAATTTCTTCCTCAAAAAGTAGATAATCTTGGGCTATGTTGTTTTGCAAAATTACTTTAGCCAATGAGACAAGTGATAGTTGTTAGGCTGTTACAGTTTTGGCTGTGGAATGGGCTAGCTCTCCTGATGTTAGGGAGAGATTTCTTTTCATGCATTTCATTGGCATTTAAGTCCAATCAATGGGAGAAAAGCTCTGCCTAGGGAAGCAAATCCAGTCATGTATGCTTCCTGGAAGTTTGTTTAAAGTGGCCAGAGATGTTCAATAGAGTGGACCAATGGGAAGTTTCTGATTTGGTATGGGTGTTAACAGGACAGTTAAGTCCCAGTAAGTATAGACCTCTGATTTGTCAGCTATCTTAACATTCCCATGACCTTGAAATGCTGTCTACCTCAAACAAAAGTGAAACCAGGTGGAGTGAAGGACTCCAGCCAACGTCTGGTTATTGATAGATTCATTAGCTTGAATTTTCTAATTGATCCTTTCAAACCATTGGTCAGAGGAATTGAGATAACATTCTGCATTCTGAGAACTTTTCCCTTCTTAAGGAGGCCTTTTAAAAAAATCTCACAAAGATGGGGTGCCTGGGTGGCTCAGTGGGTTAAGCCGCTGCCTTCGGCTCAGGTCATGATCTCAGGGTCCTGAGATCGAGTCCCGCATGGGGCTCTCTGCTCAGCAGGGAGCCTGCTTCCCTCTCTCTCTCTCTCTCTGCCTGCCTCTCCATCTACTTGTGATCTCTCTCTGTCAAATAAATAAATAAAATCTTTAAAAAAAAAGTCTCACAAAGAGAAAAATTTAAAAAAAATAAAATAAAAACCTCACAAAGAGATATAAACTCATTTGTATCTCCCTTGGGTGCAGGGAAACAGACCATATCTAGATAAATGTGGAGGAACGAGGGTCATACAGCAGAAGTGGAAGTGTTTAGTTGAGCTAGTGTGGTTATGACTGGGGAAAGGTTGAAACAAGATATTGTAACACCTGGTTGTAACAACCTAATCTAAGAGGTAACACCCATAAGCATGCAAATAAACTTGGCAGTGGCATTTGGGACTAAAGAGACATTAGCTGCAGGTAAAACCAAAAGGTTTGTAATATTGTGAACAAATCAGACTTTCTGGTGACAGATCCAATAGTCAGAGACGTTTCTCTCTTTTAGAATGGACTGAAAATTTTATATCAGAGCATTGTCTCTCCAAGAGAAAGAGCAGGGGAAAAACAAAGAAAGAAGCAGCAGCAAGAAAGCAGCAAGAGAGTCGTGGTCTGGTCATCTTGGGAAAGCCATCTCCTTCGACTGTTGTATGTTTCAGTTACTAGAAGTTTTTACTTTCAGGTCACCAGTTGGTGTGCATGACCAGTCTGGATTTGGTACTTTCTTTAGCTATGACATGTTACATTGGTAAATTACTTAGATATTGCAACTTTTGGTGAAGTTGGACTTTTGTCTAGCTCTGTCTATACCAAATCCAAATCCAAATGATCTTCAAGTGTTATCCAGAGAACAAAGGAAAAGAGGAAGAAGAGGAAGAAAAGAAAAGGAAAAAGAAGAAAAAGCAAAAGAAAACTTGATTTATCTCACTTCTTTCCCCCACAACTTTTCTTATTCAAGTGATAAAAATCTGGGGAAAGACAGTAAGTTTATAGGCTCCGTTTTGATTTATCCGTTTTTATTTTGGGGTCTGTCTTTTTGGCTCTAGCTATTCCTGTTGTGAACATAAATAAAGGAAACCTCATTTAAAATGGAATCGGGCAGCCCTGAAGGTGATTGTTTTAAGTGCTTTCTTTTCAAAAAGATTCATGAAAAAGACTTTGACAAGTACTCTAGAACACAGGTTTTTGATAAATTTAAGGTCATAACACTGAACTAAGTAAGAATATCCAAACCCTTAACAGAAAACTGATCGCTTTACTGTGTTGTTTTCCAAATTTAAAGGATCCCTTTTTCTCTTCTTTAAGCCATCTATAACTACTGCAATTTGGTAAAGTTTATCTCTACAACAAAGTTTGAAGCACTTCCCTCTTCCTATAGATTCCTCAAAAATTCTAGAACTCTTATCAAATATTCTTATTTTTCATGACAAAATGTCTATTTGCATAAATTGAATAGAAATCTCTTCTAACAGGATGCCCAATTCACATAGTCCCTGCTTCTTTTAATCCAGAGCTGACAAAAAAGATTATGCTGATTTTTCGTATTGATTTCTTTTCTTAATTTCTTTGTATTCTCTCCTCTTTATTCCAGTAAGTGCATCTTTTTTTTTGTAAGAAACAGCTTTGTCAAAAGTGGTTCTGATGCTTATCATATTATCTCTTTCACCAAAGTCCACAATTTGACATGGGAGCTATGCTAAGCAATTGTTTTTCACTAGTATTTCTCTTTTCCAAAGAAAGAACATTTTTAAAATGTAATTTATTAATTTATATTAATAATTAATAGTTTAGGGGATGCCTGGGTGGCTCAGTGCGTTAAAGCCTCTGCCTTCAGCTCTGGTCATGATGCCAGGGTCCTGGGATGGAGCCCTGCCATCAGGCTCTCTGCTCAGCCTGCAGAGAGCCTCCTCCTCTCTCTGCCTGCCTCTGCCTACTTGTGATCTCTCTGTCAAATAAATAAATAAAATCTTAAAAAAATAATTAATAGTTTACTTAACACTACACAGGCTTGCAAAATATTATCTTATCAAATACTCATAATTTCTAGTGTTCATTAAAACAAAAAATTGATATATGAAATTGGAATATTAATACAGTTCTAAGATTATGCTTGCAAGACTCCAGTTTTCACTATTTTATAGGTATATAAATGAAAAAAAAATTTGAGAGGGAAAGTCGGTTTCCTCTCAAGCCCGTTTTATGTTGGGGAAAAATTGTCTAGTTCCAATTATTTCTTTATATATAGGAATATTGTTACTTAGGCTGTTATAATATAAGTGGTTTTATAAATTTTACAGCTGTCCAATAATAACAGACAAAACTATATAATTCAGTTATTCTCACTCCTAGTTCACTTCTATCCTCTCTCCTGTTTATCTTTGAACACAAATATAGTAAAGTACTTATCTAGTATATGGTTATAATCAATAACCCTTTCATCAAATATTTATCAAGTGCTCACTTTTTACAGGACTGATAAATTTTGAGACAAAATGATCACTGCTCCAGATCTGTAATTGAATTTATAGTCAGTCACCCAGGAGATTCAATCAATTTAGTACAAAACTGTAACATAACATGGTGATTTCTATGTTATGAAAATAAATATGCAATTACAGAAAGAGAATCAAGTTCAGACAAAGAAAATGAGGAAAACTGAGAACTAAAATACATACAATAGTTATTCCTCTAAAGGAATAGTTCAAGAGAAGAAAATATATTTTCTATGTAGAGAAGTAGCAGTTCTAAAATCCTACACATAAACGCAGACACACACACACAAAGAGATGTATTTGAAGAAGTTTTTTGGCCTAGAAACTCTTCATGTTTAAGTGAGAGCCATATAATGGAAATATTGAAAGTGATACAGGGTTTCCCACTCTAAGTATATTGAAAAAATACTGAAGGATCTTAATAAAGTAAATGGAATATACACACATATGTACATTTGTACATATATGTACATATATATTTAACAATAACTCAAGGCATAACTTGGAGAATGGTTTGAGGGGAAGGAAAAAGTCTAACAAGGAAAATGTTGAGCAAAATGAATATAGAAAATAATATTATGGTTAGAAAAATATATAAACATAAATACAGGAAATATTAAATTAATATGATACTATTATCAAATTTTTTTGCTAAGTGGCTTTAAAATTTAAATGAAATAAACACATTTTTTGATAAAGTAATGTACCAAACTGACTAAATAAGGAATGGGAAGACTGAGGCTTCATGTGATACACAGAGAAATGCTCTAATCCTAAACATGTCTACATCCTAATTCTCAAGTATAACAAAATAGGTACAAGATCTATGTGAAGAATACTACAAACTCAGAAGAACAGAATCAAAAGCATCTAAATAGTTGAAGTGATAGTTCATATTCATGGATAGGAAGACAATGTTAGCATGATATGAATTCTTTACGTTTGATCTATAAATTCAAAGCAATCTCAACAAAAATCCCAGAAATCTGCCTTGTGGCTATTGAAAAACTAATTCAGAAGTTCATGGGACAGGCAAAAATCCCAGAATAGCCAACACAATATTAAAGAAGAACAAAATTGGTGGACTGACACTACCCAACTTCAGGACTTAAGACAATGGGATATTGGTGATAGAATGGACAAATAGGTCAATGGAACAGAAAAGGGAGACCAGAAAAACAAATCCACATTAATATAGTCAACTGAACTTCAGTAAAGAAGCAAAGGCAATTCAAGGTAGCATGGTGCTGCAACAGCTGGAAATCCACCTGCAATCACAGCAAAACAGTGAATCTAGACACACATCTTATACCCTTCACAAAAATGAACTCCAAATGGATCACAGATATCAAAGTAAAACACAAACCCATAAAACTCTAGAGGAAAACAGGACAAAATCTAGATGACCTTGGGTATAATAATGACTTTTTATATCAAACACAAAATGTATGATCATGAGAAAAAAATAATAAACTGGACTTATAATTAAAATTAAAACTTTTTCTCTATAAATACAATATCAAGAGAATAAGACAGGGGCACCTAATTGGCTCAGCAGTTGAGAGTCTGACTCTTGATCTCAGCTGAGGTCTTGATATTGGGGTTGTGGGTTTGCACCCATGCTGGGCTCCATGCTGGGTGTGGAGCCTACTTAAAAAAAAAAAAAGAGAGAGAGAGCGAGAGAGAGACAAACAGAGAGAGAAGGATATAGGGAGAGAGAAAGAGAATTAAAGACACATACAAGGAGAAAATATTTACAAAAGACATGTATATTTAAAGGACTGTGATGAAGGACTATTCTCCAAAGTACATAAAAAAAAAAGATTCTTAAAACTGAAGAATTAGGACACAGTGTGATTTAAAAATGGTCAAAAACCTTAACAGACACTCTCCAAAGATACAAAGAAAGCAAATAAACATATGAGAAGATATTTCACATCATATGTCATCAGAAAATGCAAATGAAAACAACAACGAGATACTCCTACACACCTGTTAGAATGACTAATTCAAAATAATGACAACACCAAATGCTGGTAAGAAAATGGAGCAACAGCAGCCCTCCTTCATTGATGGCAGAGATGCAAAATGGTGTGGCATTTGGGAAGACAGTTGCAGTTAGTTACAAAACTAAACATTTTATTACCTTATGATTAGAAAATCAGGCATTTTGATATTTATCCAAAAGATTTACAAATGTATTATCCACATCAAAACCTGCACACAGATTTTTATAGTGGTCTTATTTGCATTTTCTAAAATGTGGAAATAGCAAAGAAGTCTTTTAGTAAGTGAATAAATGAATAAACTATGGTACATCCAGACAATGGAATATTATTAGGTGCTAAAAAGAAATGAGCTATAAAACCTTTGAAAGGCATGTAGAAACTTTACGTTCATATTACTAAATGAAAGAAGCCAATCTAAAAAGGCTACATTCAGTTTGATTCTGACGATATCACATTCTATAAAAGACAAAACAAAGAATACACTAAAAGGACAGTGGTCGATAGGGGTTAGAGAGCAGGGAGGGATAAAGGCAGACCATGGAAGTCTTTTGGAAACTACTCTGTACGATACAATAATGGTAGATATATGCCATCATACATTTTTTAAAATTCATGGGCATCATGAATTTTGTACAAGATTGTGTAATACCAAGAGTGAACTATACTAACAACTGTGGCCTTTGGGTGATAAAGATGAGTCAGTGTAGGTTCCTCAGTTGTAAAAAGTGTACTACTCTGGAGGGGGGATGTTGATAATGCTGGAAGCTATCCATGTGTGGTTTAGAGGGTATACAGGAAATATCTATACCTTTCTTTCAATTTTTCTGTGAATCTGAAATTGCTCTATAAAGGTAAAGTTCTGGGGAAAAAAAAAGAACATAACAGAAGTGATGCTGCATAATTTCCAAGGTTATATTATAAACAGTTACAGGGCTTCTGCATGGCCTTTTCTCTCTTGGAGTGGTTGTCTTTGAATCCAAGTATCACACTATAAGGAAATGCAAACCACCCCTTGAGGAGATTTCACAATCCAATGCCTTTTTTTTTTTTTTCCAATGCCTTTGAAGAAAGAAACTGAGGTCCCAGTTTGACAGTAACCATCAACAATCAGACAACTGAGTGCATAAGCTTTCTGATGATTCCAGTACCCAATCTTTGATTCTTCAGCCTGAGGCTACAGAGATCACAGAGCTTATATAAGGAAACCCCACTCTGCCTTTTTCAATGCTCTGATTGATAAGAACAATATATAGGTATTTATTGACAATACATTTGGGGATCATTTCCTACAGTGCCTGAAGTATCCCCTTTTGATACTGACAATCATCATTCTTAAGTTTTTACTTCTCTAAGAACCTACCTTGGATTTTGTCCAATGGTAAAAGAATTGCCTCACATAAAACCTCAACATGTTTATCACTTCCTCAAGTCACTGTACAAAATTGGTAAAAATAACTTGGATTCAACTCTGACTACCCACAGGTACACCTCTGTAACAGAGCATATCTGGAAACAAAGAACCCACCTCAGCTTTGATGACTGGTCTCATCTTTAATTCATGACCACCAAGTCAGGTGAGCCTTTTATATTTGTTCAGAACAATTAAAAAGAGGTCACTTTATTCCATCACAGGGAATAAATAACATGTATGTCGTAGATTCTAACACAGTTAAAATTACAATTTATGTTTAGACCTTAGCTGAATTTGTTGTACTTTCTGATCCATTCTTTTTCACAACTCTTCCTGTAGAAATAAAATTTAAATAAATTCTGTTTTGTAAAATGTATCTTGATTTTATAGTATTAGTATTAACAAGTCTAGAGTATCATTCTATGGTTTCCCTGGTTTTTTTTTGTATTTTTTTTACCCCTTTAAACACATTAAAAGTAAAGCAATGCACTCAATTTATAAATTTTTGTGTGGTTTCATTAAAAGAAAACAATAGTGCCCAAAGAAAAATAGTCGTAAAATCTCACTTAAAGGCTTATATGGCAATGTAATATTGTATTAGTTGATCAAACATTGTAGTAGATTAATAGTACAATTTTTGTTGATGAAACTTCTGCCTCTATGCAGCATGTTAATTCTAATACATTTGAGAATCAAATTATTCAGTGACAATGATGGTTTTTTTTTAATTAATTTATTTATTTTTATTTGCTTATTTACAGCATAACAGTGTTCATTGTTTTGGCATCACACCCAGTGCTCCATGCAGTACGTGCCCTCCCTATTACCCACCACCTGGTTCCTCAACCTCCCACCCCACCCACCCCCTCCCGCCGCCCCTTCATAACCCTCTGGTTGTTTTTCAGAGTCCATAGTCTCTCATGGTTCATCTCCCCTTCCAGTTTCCCTCAACTCCCTCTCCTCTCCATCTCCCCATGTCCTCCATGTTCTTTGTTATGCTCCACAAATAAGTGAGACCATATGATACTTGACTCTCTCTGCTTGACTTATTTCGCTCAGCATAATTTCTTCCTGTCCTGTCCATGTTGCTACAAAAGTTGGGTATTCGTCCTTTCTGATGGAGGCATAATACTCCATTGTGTATATGGACCACATCTTCCTTATCCATTCATCCGTTGAAGGGCATCTTGGTTCTTTCCACAGTTTGGCGACCGTAGCCATTGCTGCAATAAACATTGGGGTACAAATGGCCCTTCTTTTCACTACATCTGTATCTTTGGGGTAAATACCCAGCAGTGCAATTGCAGGGTCATAGGGAAGCTCTATTCTTAATTTCTTCAGGAATCTCCACACTGTTCTCCAAAGTGGCTGCACTAACTTGTATTCCCACCAACAGTGTAAGAGGGTTCCCCTTTCTCCACATCCTCTCCAGCACACGTTGTTTCCTGTCTTGCTAATTTTGGCCATTCTAACTGGTGTTAGGTGGTATCTCAATGTTGTTTTAATTTGAATCTCCCTGATGGCTAGTGATGATGAACATTTTTTCATGTGTCTGATAGCCAATTGTATGTCTTCGTTGGAGAAGTGTCTGTTCATATCTTCTGCCCATTTTTTGATATGATTATCTGTTTTGTGTGTGTTGAGTTTGAGAAGTTCTTTATAGATCCTGGATATCAACCTTTTGTCTGTACTGTCATTTACAAATATCTTCTCCCATTCCGTGGGTTGCCTCTTTGTTTTGTTGACTGTTTCCTTTGCTGTGCAGAAGCTTTTGATCTTGATAAAGTCCCAAAAGTTCATTTTTGCTTTTGTTTCCTTGGCCTTTGGAGACTTATCTTGAAAGAAGTTGCTGTGGCTGATATCGAAGAGGTTACTGCCTATGTTCTCCTCTAGGATTCTGATAGATTCCTGTCTCACGTTGAGGTCTTTTATCCATTTCGAGTTTATCTTTGTGAACGGTGTAAGAGAATGGTCGAGTTTCATTCTTCTACATATCGCTGTCCAGTTTTCCCAGCACCATTTATTGAAGAGACTGTCTTTTTTCCATTGAATATTTTTTCCTGTTTTGTCGAAGATTATTTCACCATAGAGTTGAGGGTCCATATCTGGGCTCTCCACTCTGTTCCACTGGTCTATGTGTCTGTTTTTATGCCAGTACCACGCTGTCTTGGTGATCACAGCTTTGTAGTAAAGCTTGAAATCGGGTAACGTGATGCCGCCAGTTTTGTTTTTGTTTTTCAACATTTCCTTAGCAATTCGGGGTCTCTTCTGACTCCATACAAATTTTAGGATTATTTGCTCCAGCTCTTTGAAAAATACCGGTGGAATTTTGATCGGAATGGCATTAAAAGTATAGATTGCTCTAGGCAGTATAGACATTTTAACAATGTTTATTCTTCCAATCCAAGAGCATGGAACAGTCTTCCATCTTTTTGTGTCTTCTTCAATTTCTTTCATGAGTGTTCTGTAGTTCCTCGAGTACAGGTCCTTTACTTCTTTGGTTAGGTTTATGCCCAGGTATCTTACGGCTTTTGGTGCTATAGTAAATGGAATCGATTCTCTAATTTCCCTTTCTGTATTTTCATTGTTAGTGTATAAGAAAGCCACTGATTTCTGTACATTGACTTTGTATCCTGCCACGTTACTGAATTGCTGTATGAGTTCTAGTAGTTTGGGGGTGGAGTCTTTGGGGTTTTCCATATAAAGAATCATGTCATCTGCGAAGAGAGAGAGTTTGACTTCTTCCTTGCCAATTTGGATACCTTTTATTTCTCTTTGTTGTCTGATTGCCGTTGCTAGAACTTCTAATACTATGTTGAACAAGAGTGGTGAGAATGGGCATCCTTGTCGTGTTCCTGATCTCAACGGGAAGGCTGCAAGCTTTTTCCCATTGAGGATGATATTTGCTGTGGGTCTTTCATAGATAGATTTTATGAAGTTCAGGAATGTTCCCTCTATCCCTATACTTTGAAGCGTTTTCATCAGGAACGGATGCTGGATTTTGTCAAATGCTTTTTCTGCATCAATTGAGAGGACCATGTGGTTCTTCTCTCTTCTCTTACTGATGTGTTCTATCACACTGATTGATTTGCGAATGTTGAACCAACCTTGCAACCCAGGAATGAATCCCACCTGGTCATGGTGGATAATCTTTTTAATGTGCTGCTGGATCCTGTTTGCTAGGATCTTGTTGAGAATCTTTGCATCTATATTCATCAGTGATATTGGTCTGAAATTCTCCTTTTTGGTAGGGTCTTTGCCTGGTTTGGGGATCAGGGTAATGCTGGCTTCATAAAAAGAGTCTGGAAGTTTTCCTTCTGCTTCAATTTTTTGGAACAGCTTCAGGAGAATTGGTGTTATTTCTTCTTTGAAAGTTTGGTAGAATTCCCCAGGGAATCCGTCAGGTCCTGGGCTCTTGTTTTTTGGGAGGTTTTTGATCACTGCTTCAATCTCATTACTAGATATCGGTCTATTCAGGTTGTCAATTTCTTCCTGGATCAATTTTGGGAGTTTGTAGCTTTCCAGGAATGCATCCATTTCATCTAGGTTGCTTAGCTTATTGGCATATAACTGTTGGTAATAATTTCTGATGATTGTTTCTATTTCCTTGGTGTTAGTTGTGATCTCTCCCTTTTCATTCATAATTTTATTAATTTGGGCTTTCTCTCTTTTCTTTTGGATTAGTGTGGCCAATGGTTTATCGATCTTATTAATTCTTTCAAAAAACTAGCTTCTAGTTTCATTGATACGTTCTACTGTATCTCTCGTTTCTACCTCATTGATCTCTGCTCTAATCTTGATTATTTCCCTTCTTGCATGTGGAGTTGGTTTGATTTGTTGTTGATTCTCCAGTTCTTTAAGGTGTAGAGACAGCTGGTGTAGTCTGGATTTTTCAATGTTTTTGAGGGAGGCTTGGATGGCTATGTATTTCCCCCTTAGAACCGCCTTTGCTGTATCCCATAGGTTTTGGACCGAAGTGTCTTCATTCTCATTGGTTTCCATGAATTGTTTAAGTTCATCTTTGATCTCCTGGTTGATCCAAGCATTCTTAAGCAAGGTGGTCTTTAGCTTCCAGGTGTTTGAGTTCCTTCTGAACTTTTCCTTGTGATTGAGCTCCAGTTTCAAAGCATTGTGATCGGAGAATATGCAGGGAATAATGTCAGTCTTTTGGTATCGGTTGAGTCCTGCTTTGTGACCCAGTATGTGGTCTATTCTGGAGAAGGTTCCATGTGCACTTGAGAAGAATGAGTATTCTGTTGTTTTAGGGTGGAATGTTCTGTATATGTCTATGAGGTCCATCTGGTCCAATGTTTCATTCAATGCTCTTATTTCTTTATTAATTTTCTGCTTCGATGATCTGTCTATTTCTGAGAGAGGCGTATTAAGATCTCCTACTATTATTGTATTCATATCAATATGGCTCTTTATCTTGATTAATAGTTTTCTTACGTAATTGGGTGCTCCCATATTGGGGGCATAGATATTCACAATTGTTAGATCGTCTTGGCGGATAGTCCCTTTAAGAATTATGAAGTGTCCTTCTGTATCTCTGACTACAGTCTTTAGTTTAAAATCTAATTTATCTGATATGAGAATTGCTACTCCGGCCTTCTTTTGAGGCCCATTGGCATGAAAGATGCTTCTCCATCCCTTCACTTTCAGTCTGGGTGTATCCTTAGGTTCAAAATGGGTCTCTTGTAGACAACATATGGATGGGTCCTGTCGTTTTATCCAATCTGCAACCCTGTGTCGTTTTATGGGCGCATTTAGGCCATTCACATTGAGAGCGATTATTGAGAGATAGGTTTTTATTGACATCGTGTTGCCTTTGAAGTCTTTCTGTCTATAGATTGTTTCTATATTTCTGTTCAATGATATTCTTAGGATTTTTTCTCTTTTATAGGACCCCCCTTAATATTTCCTGCAGTGTCAGCTTGGTGGTTGCATAGTCTTTTAAGCCTTGCCGGTCTTGGAAACTCTTTATCTCTCCATCCATTTTAAATGTCAGTCTTGCTGGATAGAGTATTCTTGGTTGCATGTTCTTCTCATTTAGTACTCTGAATATATTTTGCCAGCCCTTCCTGGCTTTCCAGGTCTCTGTGGAAAGGTCTGACGTTATTCTAATGGGCTTTCCTCTGTATGTAAGAAGCTTCTTTGTCCTAGCTGCTTTTAAGAGGTTCTCTCTTGAAACATAATTCCCCATTTTAACTATAAGGTGCCGTGAGGACTTTCGAGAATCTAAAATCTTGGGAGGAGATCTTTCTGCCTCTAGTACATGAACGTTGTTTCCATTCGTGAGATTGGGAAAATTTTCATAGACAACTTCTTCCACTATATCTTCTAGACTTCTTTCTTTTTCATCCCCTTCAGGGATTCCAATAATTCTGACGTTGGAATGTTTCATGGCATCGTTTATTTCCCTGATTCTGTTTTCGTGGCTTCTGAGCTGTTTGTTCCAGGCTTCCTCCTGATCCTTTCTCTCTATCTGTTTGTCCTCCAGATCACTAATTCTATCTTCTGTCTCAGTTACCCTAGCTTTTAGAGAATTAAGATTGGACTGGAACTCATTGAGAGCATTTTGAACATCATCCCTGGTGGCTTTCAGTTCTGCCCTAACATTGTGAACATCATCCCTGGTGGCTTTCAGTTCTGCCCTAATCAATTCTGTTTGGTCATCCATGGCTTTCTCCAACCTAGCTATTGCCTGGATAATTGTTAGTCTGAATTCCTTTTCTGACATATTGTCTATGTCGATAGCCATTAGTTCTGTTGCAGAAGGCCCATCCTCTGTATTTTTCTTCTGTTGGGTATTCCTCCTCCTAGTCATTTTGGTAAGAGATGACAAACAGATGCAGCTGGACTTATCGATTGTGGTGCAGTCAATGTGCACCCTGGAACGCTTCTGTGCAATCAGGATTCCCCACCCAAATGAGAGAAAAAAGAAAAGAAAAAGAAATAGAGAAGAAGAAAGAAAAAAAAAGGGGGGAAAGAAAAAAGGAAGAAAAAAAAAAAGAGAGAGAGAGATAGGAAAAAAAAGGGAAGATATAAGAGAAGGCTCAGCCCAAATGGGCCACAAGGTAAGATTTGTGGAGTATACAAACAAAAACAGACAGACAAAGAGTGATAAAAGTATATGACAAGAGAAAAAAATATGTATATATAAGCAAAAAAAAGGGAAAAACCTCCTCAGAAAGAACCCCAAGTATAAGATTTATATATTGTCAGGATAGACACAAATTCACAGAAACACTGACAGAAGGAAAAATTGGGAGAATGGTTATAGATTCTCAGTGTGGGTGAGGAAGGTTATTTTGATTCTTCCTGAAGGTATCTTGATGTTTTTGTTAAGGGACTCAACTTTCCTAAGTTACAGGGGGATTAGAAACTGGTTTGCCTATAGGGGTAGCATTGATTGGGGAAAGGGGTTTACCTTGAAGTTTATCTCTATATGTATAGTAGAAAATAAAAATTAAAAAAAGAATAAACTAGACTAAACTAAGTTAAAATTAAAAAAATAGAAAAACAAAAGAAAAACACGGGTGTATGTATCAAAAATTTCAGGTTAGAAGGTTATTAAAGAATTTGATGTACTGGACATCTCAGTGTGATGATAAATAGGTTAAAAAATTATCTGTATGTATAAAAAAAAAGAACCAGAATATTGGTAAAGAGTTAAAAATAAAAGTTGTATTTATGAAGTAGTGGTGGTTGTTCTCTTGTAGTCTTTTTTTTTTTTTTTCCTTCCTTCCTGGTTGGTTTTCTGGGGGAGGGGCCTGCCACGTGGGTTTTCAGACAATGATGTTCCCTGAGTTAGGTCCTCCCACTCCCCTCAAGGGGGTGAGCTCTTTTTTTTTCAGGAAACTGTTTTTTTTTCCAGCCTTTTGTTCTCTGGGTGTTTTATGTTCTTTCATCTGCTTTCTCTCGCCTTGACAGCTTTTGATGGTTTTTGGAGGTTTAGAGGAGAGCAAACAGCACCCCAACCTCCCTCTCAGAGAGAAGCCTCAGACTGTTTTGCAAAAGCTGCTGGCAGAGTTGGTTCTGGGTCACTGTCCCTGGGGATGCAGGAACTCCTCGTTGTGCCCAAAACCAGGGCAGCGGTGGCTGTCTAGGCAGCTCCAGACTGCCAGAGAGGTTCCGAGCAGAGATCGCACACTGAAATTTTCCCGCTGTCCCGGGCTGGGAATGTCTGGTTTTTCCTGCTGCCAGAGCTCCAGGCTAGCGCCTATGAGCACCTATCCCAAGGGAGGGTGTGGGACGCGTGCATTTCAGGATTGCCGTCAGGCCAGGCTCCCAGCCCCTCACGGGAGACAGACCCCACTTGTTCTCAGGCGCGCTGGCGTTCAGGTGCACTCGCGGCTCAGGGACCAAGACCTGATTTCTCCGCTGCACTCTCTCTGGCTCCGTGCCAGGGGAGGCTGTCCTGGGTCCGGGGACTTAGGTCCCTGACCCTAACCGCCCAGGTTCCCACTATTACCCCCCCCACCGTGATCCTTTGCTGTTTGTTTTTTGAGTGCTTTCAACCAGACTCCAAGTTAATGCTGGTCCCCAGACGCAGAGCACTCTCGTGTTGGGGTGTTACTTTCCAATCGGTCACCTCTGGTGGCTCCCTTCCCCTTTTGTTTATCTTCCGATATCAGTCCGATGCTCCCAGTCTGCTTTACCTGCCACTGGCGTCTTCTGCTCCAGTAGAGATCCAGACGTGTATAATTCTGATCTCAGGCTGATTTCATGGGTGGTCGGAGTTCTTTGGTAGGTAATCAGCTCACTTTAGGGTACAGGTTGAAATGGTGCCTCCTCCTACTTCCCCGCCATCTTGCTCCCCCCGACAATGATGGTTTTTCACAAAAATAAAATAAAATAATGCATCTTCAATAATGCAGCAAAAGTAAATGACCCACATGATTTAGTAACAAAATAAAACATTATAGAAATGACTGTATTATATATATTTCAAATCATAGTGCTTCCTTATGTAAGTGCCAGATCACATGAAGTGTACTGGATCTCTGATATTTGACTGGGGGTTTTCACTTATACCAAAAAATGTTTATATGTATACATTCAGAAATCAACATTTGATTTTCATTTTCTTTGTATTTTATTCTCTATAATAAACCATATGGACTAGGATCCTTTACATTTCTAATTAGAAGACAAATTTTCTGAAAGTCTATATAATAAATTATTACAATAGAGACATCTCACTTGTACAGGTGGGATGCCAGGGAAAGACAAATAGTCTAAAGTAAAAAAAATGATAAAGGGAACCCACAGAGATATACATCAGACAAGTCAAAAGCTTCTTGGTTCAGTGAAGGCTCCTGGCAAAATCATTTAACACAGAGTTTTAAAGTATTATAGAAAAAAAATGTACTCTGCTTTATATAGAAACTGTGGTCTAGTGATATATTACATATTGTTTGATTGATTTCTTTTAAAATTAGCACTATATTAGGCTGAAATGGAGAGCCAATAGAAGTGTTAACATAATTTATACAGGCTGCAAATGTTAAGTAGTTTTATTCATTGTGGGAATAAATCTATCCCTCTGTTTAAAACTATCAATTAAGTTGATGGCTAAAATTCATTAAAATAGATGTATAGCATGCTATTCAAGACAAGTAAATGCTTCATCTATCACTGTTAAGTAAATGATTATAAGAAAAAAATGATATGAAAAAGATGACACTTTAGCTTTTAATTTATAACAAATTAGAAGCAAAGTATATGGTTAATTTACATTGTAAATACTAAGCACAATGTCCCCAATAAACATACCTAGAATTCTCAAACAACATGTTTCCTTAAATTACTTCACTGTTTTCATTAACAAATCTATAGAATCTTAATTTGTATAAGCACACTTGAAGCAGAAATTACTTAAAAAGAGGCAAAAATTCAATCAGTATTATTTTCAGTTAATAAAATGCAGATGAAACCATATATTTATTTCTTGTGAAATTATTCCTTTGATAGTTTAGATGTTTAATAGGCTAGGGAAGAAGTATTATGACAAAAATTGTAATAAAATAAACATTAAAAATCTGTACATGATTTAAGTATGAGTATTATCACCATTTTATACATTAAATTAAATTCAGAAAGGGTAACTATTAGTTCATAATTACTAACTACTGTTCTAAGTCAAAATTGCAACTCACATATGTGTCATTCTAAAACATGTGCACTTTCCCATCATCTCATGTTAAAACCATTTTGAATAATTGATAAGATTCACAATTGAATTGAAGCCATCAGAAAAAGAAAAGACACACACAAATCTTCATAATTTCTAGGAAAAATAGTGTATTTCACAAAACTTCACTATCACTTAAAAATGGAAATCATGATAATTCACTGTAACACCTTACATAAATATTTTCCATTAATTCTTTTTTTGTGTTTTTTTAAGTTTTGACTATAATGCTATCAAAATTTTATTTTCTTACAGCAAATGTTGATTCTTCTTTAAATTTACCTCATTGATTTGTGAGAAATAAAAACAGTACTGATAAGAATTTTGTTTCTAAATCTAGACTTCTCTTTTTATTTCCTTTTCTTCTTATTTTTCCTCCCACTTTTTTTACCCCTTCAAATCTTTCTCCATCTCATTCTTCTTTCCAAATTTCTCAAGAACAAAGAAATATTTTAAATGAGGAATATATGCGATTGCCATATATTGCATATATGGGATATATTGGAGTTGAAGGTTATTGATTCCAGCAGGCTTTAAAAGCATTATTTGAGATGATTGTTGGGGTCCTATTTTATTACTTGTTCTATTTATTTTAGAGAGAAGATATTAATTATCACCTTAAAAACTCACACTTCTATTGTTTTATCGTTACAACACTCATTTAAAAATATCTTTCTAGCAAACCAAAATATCACTCTCTGTCTGTTGACAATGTGCATAGTTCTTTCTACTAGGTTGACACCGAATATGTGTGTATTGGATTACTGTTCAAAACATTTACTGCTCCTCTTGGGGAAGGATTATGCTGCTGCCCCTATCAATGTCAATGTTGGCAGTGTAATTTGCAGTGACTCTTTCTGCAGAAGGATAATCCTTCCATCCCTGCCCAATTACCTCAGACTTAGTCATTGTGATTTGTGATGATCCACCCAGAAAGAGAATTGTACATCCTTGGAGTTTGAAATCAGGAGAGGTCACGTAAATCATTTTAGCCAATAAAAATTTTGTGGAGGTAATATGTGTCACTCTAAAACCTTTAAACTCACAGCTAACCTTTATCTCTTTTTTCCCCCTCTGTCAAGAAATTGACATGTCCAACAGAGTATATTTTTTCTTCAGCCTGGGCCTAGAAGGAAGATATTTTGGAACAGAGGTGCATTCATTTCACAATGGACATTTAGCACATGATAGAACTAAAGTTTCTTTTCATAAACCAGTGAGCCTCAGAGATGCTTATTAACACAACATAGCATATTATATCCAGACTAATGAATGTTATAACTGAAGTTTATTAAAATCAAATTTGGAACAAAATAAAAACTAACTTAATATAGCACAACATTCTTTATGATGAAGTGGTGGAACCCACCTTATTGTGAGGGTCAGATTATTTTTTTATGATAGGATACATATGATGAAAAATAACTTTTTTGATCTAAGAAATTTATCTAGAAATCCCTTTTTATGGCATTGTGATTGAATTTTGTTCATGTTGTAATCAGTTATGTTGGTACTTTAAGGTCAGATATGATGGTTCTATAAATACACAACATTTCATTCACATTGATTTTAGAGATTGTGTAGCCAGGGTTATCCAAAGAGACAAAAATTAATAGTGTATGTATAGAGAGTTGACCCTTGAACAACAAGGGTTTGGACTGCACGGGTCCACTTATACAGTACAATACTGTAAATACATTTTTTCTTTCTTATGATTTTCTTAACATTTTCTTTCCTCTAGCTCACTTTGAGACAAGTCTGTAGAGACAAGCTTATTGCATCCTTTTTTATCATTTCATTTTTCCCCCAAAAGAACCCCAAATGTTCATCAATTTCTCTCAATTTATTTCTCATTTTAAAAATTCATCCAATATTAAGTGAGCATATACCGCAAGAAATACACTTTCCTGGGCATGGTGAAAAGGAGTAGTGTATATGGAGAAAGGTTAGGAAGTCATTGCTACTTTCACCCACATTCTGAAATATGATAAAGCCTTTTTTCCCTAAATATGCAGCAAAAGTATTCAGATTATTTGCATTAAGTATTATATTCATAATAATCCTGCTCTTTGTCCATAAGAAACAAATTATTTTTGTAGTTTGTTTTTAATATAAGTTGAAGAACTATAATTTCTGTCCTTACTATTTCTGTGGAGAAATAGACTCCATTGCTGTTCATCTATGTTTCTCTTTCATATTTGTAAATATGTGAAAACTTCATTAAATTAACAAAGTGAGTTTCCAATACCTCTGTGCCTCAAAATGTCATGTGGTGATTTGAAATTTTTTTTTAAACAACTTTTTTTTAAGATTTTATTTATTTGACAGACAGAGATCACAAGTAGGCAGAGAGGCAGGCAGAGAGAGAGGAGGAAGCAGCCTCCCCGCGGAGCAGAGAGCTCGACATGGGACTCTATCCCAGGACCCTGGGATCATGACCTGAGCGGAAGGCAGAGGCTTTAACCCACTGAGCCACCCAGGCAGCCCCGGTGATTTGAAATTTTTAAAAGAGAATTATCGAAAACATCTCTCTCTCTTTCTCACTCTCTCTCTCTCTTTTTACTGGTTTATAGATCCAACCTAACCACAGTTACAGAATAATGTCTTAGGCTAGTGAGAAATTTTAATTATTTCTTTGGAGTTCTGAGAAAACTTTTTAAAATTATCCTGAATGCACTCCTGTTCTATTTCATTGTAGAATTCAATTTATATTGACAGTTGCATCTTAGGACTTTGTGTTGTTTTCAAAGGAGTATTTCTTAGGTAAATATCTTTGAAATATATTCTACACCTACAAAATCCTAATGATAAATGTCCTATATCCAGGTTTTATCTAAAAACAAGGGAAGAGAGCATCATGGAATACTCATTTTTAAGAGCAAATATGTATTCCCCCATGAGAAGGCCACAAGTTTATTTATAGTCAATTTATAATATGTTGTCATAATCCTCTTTACACAGTTTTCTGCAAACAGGATTTAACACTGCTGGATGAAATTAATTTACTGACTTCTGTGGTGTAAGATTGATTCTGTTGATAGATAATCAGATATTTATTCAGCTTTCACTGTGGTTTAAAAGAGGTTGCCTCAATTGATGCAGGTAAGATAAGATTCAAACTATACAAGGAACTAAAGGTCTAACTTACTTAAAAAAAAAAAAAGATCTAATTTTGTGACTTAAATTTCTTTCAATGTTTCTGTGTATAGGAGTTTTATCAAGTTTACAAATAGGAGGGGTGCCTGGGTGACTCAATGTGTTAAGCATCTGCCTTCCGCTCAGGTCATGATCCCTGGGTCCTGGGATTGAGCCCTGCACTGGGCTCTACTTAGCAGAGAGCCTATTTCTCCTTCTCCCTCTGCTGTTCCCCCTGCTTGTCATGTTCCCTCTCTTTCTCTGTCAAATAAATAAATAAAATCTTTAAAAAAGTTTACAAATAGGGTAATCATATGATTAATCATATATGTATAGTGTTACATCTGAGAGTGAAAGAAGTCTTCTTAATAAGTAGGATTTTAAAACAGATGTAAATATGTAGGTTCCTGGGAAAATAGGATGTAAGTTCAATTTATCTATAAATGACCTAAATAGAGATGCTGCTTCCTTGACCATGATATCCTCAGCACCTTATCTGGCACAAAATGGACACTTAATAAATAGTACTCAAATTAAATGATTGATAATTTTTTTCAAAAAATAAACATTATGCTATCTTTATAATCATTTATTTTTTACAACATTTACCTATTAAACCTGTGATTCAAATTCTATTAGCTCTGACATTTTAGGGAATAGTAATTATAGTAATTATTTTAGGACAATTTATATTCTGTGAAGCAGTCTTGACTGATCTATATTAGTAAACCCTTATCCTTTACTGCAATCATTTATATATCAACAAAATATATGTACACAAGCCTTAAATTTTTAGATGAAAGTGTGAACCCAGTGACAGAAGTGGAACAGTGGAAAGTTTGGTCACTTACCATTAAAGTGCCAGTGTCAATAACTAGGAAATTTGTAAAGATGTTTATTCCTGCTTCATTGCTTTGGACAGTATCAAGGAATCTGATAATTTGAAATAAGATAAATGACATGCAAATAATTAGTCTAAATGTAATATATGATCTTGTGCATATAATTAAGGTCTAAATGGTATGTGTGATCTTGTTAACACAGTTTTCTTTTTTTTTTTTTCCATTTTATTTATTTTTTCAGCGTAACAGTATTCATTCTTTTTGCACAACACCCAGTGCTCCATGCAAAACGTGCCCTCCCCATTACCCACCACCTGTTCCCCCAACCTCCCACCCCTGACCCTTCAAAACCCTCAGGTTGTTTTTCAGAGTCCATAGTCTCTTATGGTTCGCCTCCCCTCCCCAATGTCCATAGCCCGCTCCCCCTCTCCCAATCCCACCTCCCCCCAGCAACCCCCAGTTTGTTTTGTGAGATTAAGAGTCATTTATGGTTTGTCTCCCTCCCAATCCCATCTTGTTTCATTTATTCTTCTCCTATCCCCCTACCCCCCCCATGTTGCTTCTCCATGTCCTCATATCAGGGAGATCATATGATAGTTGTCTTTCTCGTGGATGGAACTAGAGCGTATCATGCTTAGTTAACACAGTTTTCAATTAAGGCCTGTGTTTATAAAATTCTAATAACATGATATTTAATAAGAAGGCTTTGAAAGTGGTTTTTGAATAAAAAATATGATGATGGTTACCTATTTCATAAATGGGTAATAGGTTTATGGAATTATAATGTCAGCTATAGTTTAAGAAAAGTAAAACTTCATTCTCAAACTTCTTATAACAATTAAAATGAACAGAATTATTTTTCATAACGTGTCTATGGGACATTAGTAGTAAACTCAATTAATGAAAAAAAAAAAAAAACCTGACAAGGTTGAGACTTTTAAAAAGTTACTTAAAGTACAATCCCAGTTCATTCCTGTCATACCACAATAAATTAAAGGAGGCAATGTAAAATTCTAGTAAGGTCAATAGTGTGATATCAGGCGAGTTGTATTTTTGTCTCAAGAGCTTATCTCTTCATTTTTAGCTAATTACTTAATTTTCATTTCATCTGTTTCTTCAACTGAAAAATTAGGGATAAATAAGCATTTCTAAAAATCCATGCATGGCAACCATTGGCATGTGTAATTGTCTTTTAAAAAATCATGTTGTGCCTTGGAATTAAGTCTAGGACATTCTTAAAGATTGATAATTCACATTATCTTTGCAAGAAGCATTGTTGAAATTAAAAAAAAATGCTTAATTTGTTCAGCATAGTTAGAACCAGACTTTAGCACAACTTTTTTCTTAAATTTCAATTTCCAGGAATTGCTTTTTTGGGGAGTTATGAGCAAAGCAATATTTAATCATTTAATCTTAGTATTATGAAGTATGTTATATGTGTTAAATCAATAATCTGGTTTGTATGTATTTCCAGTGTAATGGGAAAAATTCCCATTTTTGTACAGATTAAAAGTCTTTATATTTTATAGTAACTCATATCAAATTTCTATTTCAAATCTCCCAACTTACTGAATTGGGTTGATGCTGGAAGATAGAATGACAAGAGTTAAATGTGCAAATTAATAATATTATCTCAGATCTTTTCAATAAATGAAATTTAATATGATTATTAAAATTGCAGACAATTCCCATGTGACAATTTTCTTCTAGCTTTGTCAGTTGAAATACCTTCTTGGGCGCCTGGATGGCTCAGTGGGTTAAAGTCTCTGCCTTCGGCTCAGGTCATGATCCCAGAGTTTTGGGATCAAGCCCCACATTGGGCTCTCTGCTCAACTGGGAGCCTGCTTCTCCCTCTCTCTCTGCCTGCCTCTCTGCCTACTTGTGATCTCAATCTCTGTCAAATAAATAAATAAAATCTTTAAAAAAAACAAACAAACAAACAAACAAAAAACCTCCAGGAGTTTTGGCCCCAATCTACTGACTCCCTACTGGTTGTTTCGTGTTCGCTTTCATTTGATGCAAGCAAGATTTTGTCTATTCTTTGAAGTTTTACAAAAGCCTATAGCCTCTCAAGACTCTTGTTAATACAATCAATGGCTTACTGGAAACAGTGATATGCTCTTTTTTTTTTTTTTAAAGATTTTATTTATTTATTTGACAGACAGAGATCACAACTAGGCAGAGAGGCAGGCAGAGAGAGGAGGCAGAGAGAGGAGGAAGGAGGCTCCCCGCTGAACAGAGAACCCAATGTGGGGCTCAAACCCAGAACCCTGGGATCATGACCTGAGCTGAAGGCAGAGGCCTTAACCCACTGAGCCACCCAGGTGCCCCTGATATGCTCTTTTATAACAGTCAGGAGCTGGAAGGAGCTTGAGACTGTTGTTTCTTCTTTCCTGGAATTTTGCCCCATTATGCCACTTCTCACAATGGACATATAGGAATACAAAGAAATATTTAAGACTTCACATGCAGATCATGCAATACCACATAAATAAGATTAATAAAACACAGTGAGAGCAATTTACAGGATATTCAACATTTAAGGGAAGTATATTAAGGATTAAGCAAAATGTTCTGTTTAGTATATTTTATACACACACACACACACACTTTGGCTCTACTTTTGAAAGCCTTTTGTGTTATTACCTGTTTTCTACTTGTAGAAATTATTTTTTCTCAATAAAAATGTTCAATAAAACAATTGAAAAGACCGTATTGGAAAAGTAGTCTTCATGGGGAAAAAAAGCACTGCCAGGTAAGCAAACTTAGAATTAATATTTGTAAGTAATACATAAGAATAACAGAGGAATAACTTCTTAATTATTCTTTGAAAAAAAACTGGCACCTAGAAGTTTTTATTTTTATTATGATTTCATTTTTTTCTATGTACTTTTTTTTTCTTTAATTTTTTTTATTAACATATAATATATTATTTGTTTCAGGGGTACAGGTCAGCAAATCATCAGTCTTATGCAACTCAGAGCACTCACCATAGCACATACCCTCCCTAATGCCCATCACCCAGTCACCCTATCCCTTCAACCCCTCCCCTCCAGCAACCCTCAGTTTGTTTCCTGAAATTAAGTGTGTTTTATGGTTTGTCTCTATCCCCAGTCCCATCTTGTTTCATTTTTCTCTCTCTTTCACAAATGACCCCCGCCCTGCCTCTCAAATTCCTTGTATCAGAGACAACATATGATAATCACCTTTCTCTAATTGATTTATTTCACTTAGCATAAAATCCTCTAGTTCTATCCATGTCCTTGTCAATAGCAAGGTTTCATTTTTGATGGCTGTATAGTATTCCATTGCACATATACACCACATATTCCTTATCCATTCATCTGTTGATGGACATCTAGGCTCTTTCCATAGTTTGACTATTGTAGACATTGCTGCTATAAACATTCAGGTGCCTGTGTCCCTTCGGATCTCTACATTTGTATCTTTATGGTAAATACCCAGTAGTGTGATTGCTGGGTTGTAGTGTAGCTCTATTTTCGTTCTCTCAATGTAAAACTGGTGGAAATACTTCTATTTGTTGATTTCAAAAATATACAATTGAGTTACAATTCATTTTCATCATTCATAGAAAATATGATCTTGAACCTTCAGTAAATGTATCAGTATCTGATTAGTTATCAAAGCATTTCACCAGCTAATAAGATTTGTGGTGGTGGTTGTGTTGGAAATGGTAGCAGTGCTGGTGGCAGTTTAGATTTTATGTTCACTTGTTTGCTGGTTTTGCTTTTTGTTTTTGTTTTGATTTTATCCTTTCTCCCTATACCTTTAAAAATAATTCATCAATACTTTACATTTCATGCATCAAATATAATTGATGACACAGGAAACATGACTGAAATCTAACGGAAGGACTTTAGAAGAGACCTGCATAACACCTCTTATGTGGCTGATATTTAACAAGTACCTGGTAAATATTGTTGCATTATAATACATTCCACCATATTTGAAGAGACAGTTAAGGCATGTTTAAAATTTTATGATTGATTACACTTTGAAAACATATACTGGGGTCTGGAAGTTTTCATAAACAAAATATTATTTTACTCTTTTTAAAAAATATTTTATTTATTTTTTTGAGAAGGAAGGAGAGAGAGAGAATATGTGTGGGGGGAGGATCAGGAGGAGAAGCAGATTCTGTGTTGAGTTGGGAGTCTGATGCCTAGGACCGTGACACCATGACCTAAACTGAAGTCAGGCGCTTAACCAACTGAGCTACATAGGCTTCTGAAGATTGTTTTACTCTTATCTGATTACTTAGGTATACATTTTTAGTTCTATGGCTCTTTGATTAGTCTGGCTTTCATCAGAACAGAACCTGAGACAAAATCCGATTTCACTTAGGGACTGAGGCGAGGAGACCAAGGAGGAGAGAAAGTAAGTATAGGATTTGTTCTTGAGTTGGCAATTACTATAGTAGACTAGTTCTTGTTTGGGTGGGTCCTTCTAAGGAATTCTATCTAAAGCATCCAAAATTGTTCATGATGAAAACTAAAAGTGGAAATATCTATCCCTTACATTCCTTTCCAGCTCGTGTGGGTTGTACCCTTGTGTTAAGGATACCACATTTTCATTTTGTGCATTTATGAGGGCCAAGGAAGTGTGCTCTGCTTTATGGACCACAGTGTGATGTTAGAGAAGCTTTGTGAAGAAAAAATGATGGCATATACTTGAATCTTTATAAACAAAACTAATAAAATCTTGCACAGAAAAACATGCACATTATCTGAGGTTGTAATCAGAATCAAGGCTGAGAAGATGTGAGGCAGTGAACAGCAAAGGTTTAATACTGTCTGCCCTTTCAACTGTTCAGATACTCAACTGCTTTCCATTAAATCCAAGCAATCACCACACACTCAAGGTGATAGCAGCTAACTATAATCTCCATGCAGCAATTCATGCGGGAGGCTAACAGGCTGCAGCACCAGCTATGGTAATGGGGTCTGAAGGTGCTCTTGATATTATCCTCCTATGCCCCTTCAGTTGCCTTTATAGTCAATAAACATTTTAGTTATTCTATGACAATGGCCAAGAATTTCTCCCCGAGGTCAGTTGCATGTTTTTCTGTGCAAGATTTTATTAGTTTTGTTTATAAAGATTCAAGACAACCCTGAGTTGTCTTGCTCTTGATAAGCTTTGTTTCCTTCAATTGGCTATGCACAATTTTTATCAGACATGGGAGTCCAAAAATAACCCATTAATCTTCTCTTCCCATTGTTTAGCAATTTATTCTAATTTCTCAAAAAATTAGATGTACCAGTAGATCCTCCCTTTATTTTCTTCATATTTACTAGAACGAGAACCCTGATGTGATCAGGTATAAGTTAGAACTTCAAGTTTAAAAAAATTACTTATTTATTTATTTGACAGAGAGAGATTTCAAGTAGTCAGAGAGGCAGGCAGAGAGAGAGGGAAGCAGGCTCCCTGCTGAGCAGAGAGCCCGATGCGGGCCTCGATCCCAGGACCCTGAGATCATGACCTGAGCCGAAGGCAGAGGCTTAACCCACTGAGCCACCCAGGCGCCCTAGAACTTCAAGTTTAGTAAGACCTTAATCTCTTTGCTGGTACAAATTTCTTTCCAAGCACCCAGTACCCCTAATCTGACACAGCCAGTGTTTATCAGGGTAGGAAGTAGAATTTATACAATTGAGTCCGAGGGAGTGATTGATTGCCATTAACTCCTTAAATCATAGTGTTGGGAAACCTGGCACCACGTCAGCCATAGCAAATTGTTGGTGATTGGTGCCTTAGTGGTAAGATGGGCTTAAAATTAAATGTGTGTGTGTGTATCCAATATATACATATTTATGGGTGCATGTATAATTTATATATAACATAATTATTAAGTGTGCATATAGCATCCCAACTATGCAGGGTGTATTCTCAAGTTAGTACCTTAGGTGAGCATTTTGTAGGTCTTTAATCATTCCTTTGGACCAGAAGATTTCAGTTTTATGAAACATGGTGTGGCCAGTGGATTCCATGGTCCTTCACCTATAGACATGTAGGTGTGAGACAATTTTATGAGGAATTTCAAGGCAATAAATAACAATTCTGCAAATCTGCTGGTAGTACAGGCAAAGGCACTACATATAGAAAAGACAAATCCACTTGGTTAATTTAAAAAAGAAATCCACAGATAGCTATATATTGAGACACTTCTCTTTCTATAAAAACCAAATGATCAAGTATCCTACCTAGTGATCTACATGCTAGGAAAATATTCTTTCACTATTATTCTTTAGATTCACCCTGACTATGGCTTCAGTGTGACAGCAATTTATCTTCAGCTTATTCTAAAATGGGAACCTGATTCATCTGTCAACTAGATCTGAGGTTTTTTCATCATTCATCAGTTGCCATAGTGAAACTCCATGAGGTTGGGCATCAGTACAACAGAGATGGATGATGTGGTCGATTAGAACACTTGCTCATGGTATTTACTTGTGCCTTCTTTGTACATGAAGTCCTTATCTCACAAGTAACACATATCTTATTTGATCATTATATCTGATAATACCTATATTTTGATGGTCAGCTCCTTTCATATATTCATTTGAGGCCACTTGATCAGAAGCTCTGTGTTTATTAGAGTCCAGTAACATACGAGGCTCTGCTTTTACACTGTTACAGAAGACACAGCATTTCTCACAGCCTCAGAGGTCTGCCTTATGAATCTTCTATTGCACCTTGTGTTCGAATCTGCATAACAACCTTCTCTACAGTTGATATCTTTAACGTCGTTGGGTTGGCTGGCCGGTCGTCTAAGCAGCAGTGCCATTTTACCCACAGACTTGACCCAATACAGGACCCTCTCTTGCAGTATATACTCAAAACTGGCAACATTCTGATTCACCTAAATGGATCTAAACAGTTATTTCCAAGAATGGTGTATACTACCTCTACAATCAAGAGATCCAGCAAAAACTGAGTGCTTCTTCCTTACCTTAGGGAGCACAAGGAAAAACAATGTATTAGCTCTCTAGAGGGGAGGCTTTAACATGCCAGGCATAATTAGACTTGTAAGCTTTACCAACTGGTGAGATCTCTAAATCTTCTAAGTTATCTCGCTATTAAGTTATTCAGGTCAACCATCACTTTCTGTTCAATAGATACAGTTAACATGGTGTCACCATATTAGTGACTGTGAGAAGCAGTGAGATATTATGTAAAATATAAAAATGACCAAAGCCCCTGTGTCTTATATTGTGAGAAAGAGCAAAAGATTTAACAAGTCTTCAGAAAACAGATTGGAGGTGTCCTTCTCTTCCTGAGTAAAACAAAACAGCCTTAATATTTCATTTTGACGGAGTTTGAGAAGAGGCTCTGCTCATTTGTTTTCCAGTCTGTTTTCTGTCTTTTGTTCAGCTTGGATAATTACTACTGTTATATCTTCAAATTCACTATGTTTGGAGACTTTTATTGACCAAAAATATATTTTCTATGGCTTCTACTAATTAAACTGAACTCTGTACTTTAAAAACATTTATTCAGTCATCAATTGTACTATGTTTTAGTCTATTTTTTGGTATGAGGAGGCCCAAAATCTAGGATAGCATTTTTATTATATTTCATAACACTCATTTATTCCCAAGCTCTGTCTGTGCCTTCCCTATTTTATGGATTTTTTTTTCCTGAGTTTTTTTTTCTTTTTTTTAAACCTGTGAATGTTTCTCAGGGCTCAATTCTCAGTTCACTTTACTTCTACTCTCAATTCTTAACTCATGCTCATGCCTTTCATCACCATCTTCATTGTGATTTCAATTTGCTCAAACATGTGAAATACATTTCCAACAACTGACTAGATATTTGCTTCTAGTTGTTCAACAGAAAATTAAACAAAAAGGATTTTTAAAAATAAACCTATATCATATTACATCATAATTTTCTCACTCGAGCAGAGAATGCAGAATTCTGGTAGTGGATTTTTTTTTTTTTTTTTTTTTGAAAAGGACATTTGTTAAGTGCTTAAGAAAGGAAAGACCAAGATAAGCTCAATCCCTACATATATAAAATATATTGTATACAGGAGCACCTGTGTGTCTCAGTGGGTTAAGCATCTGCCTTCGGCTCAGGTCAAGATTTCAGGGTTCTGGGATCGAGCCCTGCATTGGGCTCTCTGCTCAGCAGAGAACCTGCTTCCCTTCCTCTCTCTCTCTGTGGGTCTCTGCCTCTCTGCCTACTTGTGATCTCTCTCTCTGTGTCAAATAAATTCTTTAAAATATATATGTGTGTGTGTGTGTGTGTGTGTGTGTGTGTGTGTGTGTGTGTGTGTAGTACAGCAGGCAAATCCACCCTTGATTTAACATTATGAATTGTGTTTATTAAAGCAGTTAGTTATTTTTAATGTCTTTGTTCAACATGAGCTCCCCCCGCCTTTTTTTTTCTCTTTTAACATCTTGGTAACTTTGCATGCTATTATTCTTGCCAAGCAGTTTGTAGCAGTGCCATATTGCTAGAGGTCATAATTCAATATATATTTTAAGTGTTTACACTTTCTCTGTTAGTCATCCCTGTTTCACCTCTTGAATACAATGTTTTACAGAAACACTTTTGGATTTTATTTGTATTTATTCCCTATAAATCTTCAGCCTAGCAGGCAAGTGAACTAATAACCGTCTCTTTATTGCCTACAGACTGGCTTACTTCCAGTACCTCATTGTTAGCTGTTCTGTTTAGTCTTTTCATGTTATTTGTTTAATAGTATAATTTTTAAAAGACCGGCTGAACACTGATGTTTTTGATGTTTCTCTTAATGGAACTACCACATGCTTACAAGAAGATATGTTTTGAAGGTCAGGAACAAAATCATGCAAATAAACCAACTGAAAATAAAAGTGTGTTTTTAGGCAAAATTTTAATTCTGAGAAAATAAGAATTTTCATCATAGCTAAACAAAGGACATATAGCTGTTTTCTGTTTTTTGGGAAAGAAATTTTTGATTCCTGTATTTTGATTCCATATAGTTAATTCCTTTTTTTTTTAAAGATTTTATTTATTTATTTAACAGACAGAGATCACCAAGTAGGCAGAGAGGCAGGCAGAGAGAGAGGGGGAAGCAGGATCCCTGCTGAGCAGACAGTCCAACACAGGGCTTGATCCAAGGATTCTGGGATAATGACCTGAGCCAAGGCAGAGACTTTAACCCACTGAGCCACCCAGGTGCCCTGGGATAAACTTATTTAATAAATGAGAAATTTTCTTCCACACAGTTTATTCAAACTTCTTTTTTATTTTAATATGTTTGCTATTTGATAGAAACAGCTAAATATTGGAAATAGTATTGCAACTAGCATACTAAAAAGACCCCTCAACATTGATATTCTTATGGCTATTCTCTATTCTATGAGCTTAACTTTTACTAAGTTATTCAAAAAATTACATTAGAAACAATACTGTTATTTAACACAGCTGACAGGATCATCTTTGGCACATAAAAATTGGTTGGAGTTCAATATTCTGTGAAATGAATGCAATATTACTCCCACATTACTAGAATGAAAAACTATAAAATTAAAGCCTTGCATAAGCTCATGGAGTATAAAAAGATTTAGAAACAAGAGACTCAAATGATAATTATAAAAGCACAAAACACTTCATTAATTACATAGAAATAATAAAATTTTTTAAATGATGAAATCTGAAAAGTGATGAAGGAGAAAGGGAGAAAAGTTTGCTTTTATCTCCTTTTCTTAAGAATCCATTATAGAAGAAAAAGAAAAAATGTAAGAACTTAGGAGGTGATTTTCATGTCTTACTGTAGTCCCTTGACTTCCATGGCCCTGTTGCTCTATGAATGCTGATGACTAAATTCATGTGGGCTATAAGACATCATTAAAAGGTCACTCTTAATTTCTGCTCCATATCTAATATCTCTTTGATAATGATGCAACTGTTGACTTATTTGCCTAAAAATTCATAATTTCTATTAAAATATTGGCTGCCAATATCCCTATAAGTATTATCAAACAAATATTTATGCAATTTATTATCTAGTTTAGCAGTAGATAATATTATTGGTTAAATAAATATCAGAATCCCAAAATATGGTCATGATACAAAAATTTAGGTCAAATTATTGTTTTCATCATTTCCTCAATATATCTTATAAACTGTAAAATTTAAATCATTTTACAATTTTAAAGTATATAAAATTAAAATATTTAGTATTTTAATTACCTAGTTTTGAAAATCTCAACACACAGCAGTATAGTATGTGAACAAATGCTTCTGACATATTAGTACACACAGGACAATTAAGATGTGTGATAAATATGCAAGGGGTTTAGGTCATTGGTGGCAAATATTACAACTGTACTACTTTACTAATGATATTGCTATCTAAAATGTTCACTTAGGGGCACCTGGGTGGCTCAGTCGGTTAAGCTTGTGCCTTGGGCTCTGGTCATGATCCCTGGGTCCTGAGATCAAGTGCTGCATCAGGATTCCTGCTCAGTGGGGAGCCTGCTTCTCTTCTTCCTGCTCCCTGCTCCTGTTCTCTCATGCTTTCTGTCTCTCTCTCTCAACTAAACAAGTAAAATCTTTAAAAAAATAAATAAAATGTTCACTTTGAAACAATGAATTATATTTGTCTATTAGTATCTTTATGCATCTGAGGAGTGAGTGAGAGACAGGGAGATGGAGAGAGAATCAGAATTATATTAGTTTATGAAAGTTTATAAACAAAACACTAGGTATATAATTTCGGTGAATAAGAATGTTGTGGAGTTGACATTCTATATATAAACATGGATTGTGTACAATTTGTACACAAATAAATAAATATTTGTACACACAAATTTATTCTTAATGTATTTTATGTGTATATATAATATACAAAATGTTCATGCTATCATAAACTAGAATTTCACTCAACAATCAAAGATCTTGGGGCGCCTGGGTGGCTCAGTGGATTAAGCCGCTGCCTTCGGCTCAGGTCATGATCTCAGGGTCCTGGGATCGAGCCCCGCATCGGGCTCTCTGCTCCGCAGGGAGGCTGCTTCCTCCTCTCTCTCTGCCTGCCCCTCTGCTTACTTGTGATCGCTCTCTCTCTCTGTCAAATAAATAAATAAATAAATAAATAAAATCTTTAAAAAAAAAAAAAAAAACAATCAAAGATCTTAATAAAGTGGAATTTTCTGGTAACTTATGAAAAATTTTAACTTTTAGAGATCTATCAACACTAGACATAAAATTTCAATAATATAAGAAATCTAAATTATTTCATGTTTTTAGTGTTTATTTAAAAATGTAGTTGATTCTGAAATTAAAATTGCTCTTTTAAACAAAGTGTGGGGAATTTGGCAGGGACTTGGCAAAGGAACAGGCTATGGTTTTGTTACACATGTATGGTTTGTCCTTCCCTACAAAGTATGTACTCAAGTTTTTCATCAGTTTAGTTGTTTAAATTGGACATATCACTGGGAGTTTAATTTTAACTTTCACTCGAATTCCTGATTGTTACTGCTTGCCATATGCCTGGTTGGTAGTACAACTAACACTATGAATTGCTACATATGTGAAGAATTTATCAAAAACTTCAAACCCAAGGAAGTTTATGTGACATATTCATGCATCATGAAGGAATATCAGTGAAAGTGTAACTCCAGACTCTCTGAGGTAATGTCTTACAATTCTATCTGCCTCGATCTCCTTGAATTTTAATTTCTGACTCCTTAATGCCACAAAATTGAATTATAGATTCTATATATTATATATATAGAATTATCCTATTTACATTTCCATTTTCTATACTTATGTCCAGAAATTGCTTTTAGCTTGAGCTGATAAAACTCCCTTATTTGTTTGCCTTTATTTAGGGATCATAGTCCTGCATGTATGTTGACAAGTATTTGAATATAATTGATTCACATATTTTACAAATGTCCTAGGTTTTTTAGCATGAGAGAATAACTCTAGTTTTCATGAGGAAAGAAATGGAATTTTAATAATATATTTTTAGGTTAAAAAACACAATATTATAAGTAACTACATGATTATATATAGATTTGTCCCCTCAAACATAGATTATAGATAGATAGCTGGATAAAATTTTGGTAACTAAGATATGCATTATTTTTCTATTATATTATTCTACTTATTGATCATCTAAAGAAAATAAGAGCAAATGGTTACCTTTGAAGACAGAAATTAATGTGAGAGATTGGGCATGTCCAATCAGGACAGTATTCTTCAAAGTTACATAGAGTGTTTTCTTTCTTAACTGGATTTTGAATGGATATGTTTTACTGTATCATAATACTTTATACCTTATGTACCTTTTTATAAATTCAAACTCATAAAAATAATTTAGAAATTTAAAACTACCAGAAAATTTTTTGTTTTTACTAAAGCTCACTAAACTGTGAAGAGTTTAACTCTGAACTATTTTTAACATAAAATATCTAAATGAAATAAGGAATATTTGACATAGTGAATAAGAATTAACAAAATAAATGTTTAGAAGACCCAGGAAAGTTAATGCCTTTTTGTTCTGGAAAGGTAATATCACACAATGATGTCTGCACTCTGGAACCCAATAAATGTATGTCCAGTTCTGGTTCTTTGACTTTTTCTTTTTTTGGACTTGTTTTTGACTTGTTTTTGGAAAACTTGCATAACCTCTCTAAGCCTTATGTCCATAATATGCAATATGCATAATAATTGTACCTATTTCAAAATAGAATCAGGGGTGTAAATTAATTAATTCATTTATGATGGGTTAATTTGCTGCTTGCCACAGAATTTTTTTAATTATAATTGCAATTTAATAATATTTAAAAAGGAACCAGACTTTTTTAATTTTTAATTTTTTAAATTTCTTTTCAGTGTACCAGAATTCATTGTTTATGCAGAATATATTTTTAATAAAATATTAACTATTGTAATTAGTATAATTCTGTCAACACTGCTAGTAATCTTTGACATCATGTCTATAATACTATTCAATCACTTTTTTTTTTTAAAGATTTTATTTATTTATTTGACAGACAGAGAGAGATCACAAGTAGGCAGAGAGGCAGGCAGAGAGAGAAGGAAGCAGGCTCCCTGCCGAGTAGAGAGCCCGATGTGGGGCTCGATCCCAGGACCCTGGGATCATGACCTGAGCCGAAGGCAGAGGCTTTAACCCACTGAGCCACCCAGGTGCCCCTCAATCACTTTTTTTGATTAGGAAATTTTTCCTATTAATTTCAATGTTAACATGATTTCTCTTAAGAGCAAATTTCATGGAGATGGCAAAATCTTTTTTTTGTTCTGATATCAGTAGATTATATGTGGTAATGTTTTAAATGCTTGTTAGTATAGACAGTATTTCTAGAATAGAGAGCAAGGTTAAAAGAGGTACATTGCCATTTGTGACTGAAGCACAAAGAAGGTTAATGTGTTCCTGAATTTAATATTACTCGTGAGACATACTTGCATGATTTTCTATCTTAGAGTCACCAAGAAACCTTTGGTGATAGTGAATAGTTGAACCTGTGCTATCAAACTAGAGTCCACTTCCTCTGAAGTGGTTTCTAGGATGTTAGCACAGATGTAGAATATAATGGATATAAGAAGGTCTGTCCGCTTTTAGAACCATTAAAATCTAACTGTGGTTTTGAGGCAAAGGAAGGTGTAGTTTTGGGGACATAAATGTATAGTTTTAAAGTTTGTAGTTTGAAAGACCCCTTAGACAGTAAGTAAGGATGTGTGATTATGTTTAAACATAATTTTATTTATGAAAAATGTGGACTAGATTTGGTATGAAGGCCAGGCTTTGTTGTTTCCTTTTCTAAGGTCTTTAGAGATACAAACTCATTTAAACCTTATGAAGTTAAAGTGACAAATTTAAGACACAAACCCAGTTGATTTCAGTCTATACTCCTTTTCCTGTTAGGACCTGCTCTGTCCATTTCTATTCCTGATTCTCCCTCTATCCTATATACTCTTTATTATTTCCCCTATTTGTTTCTGTGTGTATAATCTTAGATAGCTATTCTTCTGTATGTGGTTCTCTACATCTCTGAAAACGTATCTCCTTCCCATAGTTTTTATAGTTCTTCAACATTGTATTTCTTTCATTTTAATATTTCCTGAGGTTTTATGGAAAGTGAGCATTTATAATTTAAAAAAATATTCAAATTGATTTTCTTTATAAATGGTAATTTCTATATTAATGCTTGAAAAAAAGAATTGAATAGTAGATTTTTCTCCCTCTGTCAGGTACCCATTTGTTTTATTAAAAATATGTAATAATAAATAAATAAGAACGAAAATTTTAGAACTTCAACTTCTATTAAGACTGACATTTTGAGAAATACTTATTTGATGAAGGAATATCTCCTCCTATCAAAATATTATTTCAAGTCTAAAAAAACTGATAATGGAATCAATGTAAGTGAAAAGTTTAAATTAAAATGTTGTAATTGAAAACTGTGCTTATGGGGGGAAAAAGTGAATTTTGTCCTTCAGTATGCAGTTATTTATTAACAGCTAACCATACCCATAAACAGATTTATGAAAGGAAAACAATTGGAATAGAGACTATTTGATTTATATACATGAAATTGGTAGGTGTTATGATACCTGAAGCAACTTTTAGTTATTTTTTTTTAATTTTATTTATATGAGAGAGGGAGAGAGAGAAAGAGCATGAGCATGAGGAGAGGTAGATGGAGAGGGAGGGGCAGACTTCCCTGTTGAGCAGGGAGCCCAATGTGGTGTTCCATTCCAGGACCCTGGGATCATGAGCTGAGCTGAAGGCAGATGCTTAACTGACTAAGGCACCCAGGCGCCTCTTGTAGCAATTTTTAAAACAGATAAACAGATATCTCTGTAATGTACTTCAAAATTCTGAAAGTGGACTCTTTCTATCCTTTTTAAAGTACCTCAAATAAATTTTAGAAACAACTAATAATGATTTGCAACAGGATTAGGACTGCTTTTCAATGTCAACACCCTAAATATATATATATATAAATACACATTTTTAAAACACTGTAGACACATTAAAATCTCTTCCAATTTTACTTCCTCATTATTGGCTCTTAAGATACTTTCACTTATTTGTGAATTTAACTTCTGGTGTTATATTCCTAAATTCTGTATCTTTAGTTAAGTTCCTTAATAGTTTTTCCCCTCTTAAACCTCTGCTTAGATACATATCTACACAAATGTTTTCATTTAGTTTCCATTTTCTTACCTATAAAACTTACCTTTTACATCCACTTATTTATTCACATGTTCATACAGACATTATTACCAGAATATTTATAGGATAATATAAACTCCACTAGGACAGAAACTATGTTCTAAATATACTATAGCACCAATGCCTAAAACATGCCAGGAACATTGTAGGTATTTATTAAGTGAATGAATGAATGAAGTAGCTTGACCCTGTTACTTCTTTTCTAAAACTATATAATTATCTTACATTTACTTAATTTGAAGCTATCTTAATCACAGTCTTTAGAACACTTTCTAGTAGCTTCAGTTCACTTTAACAGATATCTTGACTTTTGAAACTTAAACCATATATTAAAAAAAATCTATGTACTAGATATAGTGCTTTCTCCTACAGACTCAACAATGTATCCTTTGTTTTTAAACTCTCAGTATTGATAGATTTGCAAGACTTTAAAATCTCTAGTTCACTTCTAATATGTAGGTCCTTTTATATTAACCAACAGTTTGATCATAAAAGTAAATGCCTTTTAAAAAAATATCTACAATCCATACATATCAGTTGGCTTAAGTGAATATGAAATAAAGTTTAAGTCAGTTACAAAATACAGTTCAGTTAGTAAGTTATTGGATATAATCATAATGACAATCAATTTTAGTACATTTCTTTCATGTTTCCACCAGTGGTAATGGTGTATTACTCAGGGTTCTCCAGAGAAAGAGAACCAAAGGTGATAGATGGTAGATAAATAGAAAAATAAGATAGATAATATCTTATTTTAATAACATGATATTAATATTATATATATTATTTATTATTATCTGTCATTAGATAGATAGATATATGATGGTAGATAGATGATGATAGATCGATAATCGTGATTTTTTTATAAGGAATTGGCTCAGGCAATATGGAGAGAAAGCTGGCAGTTTCAAAAATCCACAAAGCCAATGTCTTGGTTTGAGTCCAAAGACCGGAAGCTACTGTCGAAGCAGGAAGAGCTGAAGCTCTGTTTGAAGAACATCAGGCAGGAGAATTCTCTCTGATTTAGTGAATAGACTCTTGTTATATTCAGATCTTGAATTGATTGGATAAAGTCCTCATACTTTAGGGAGGCCAATCTACTTTACTCAGTCTTCTGATTTAAATCTTCTGTTAATCTTTTCTAAAAACACACCCTCACAAAAACATCCATAATAGTGTTTGGCCAATATCTGGGCACCTCATAGCACAGTCGAAGTGACATATAAAATTAATAATCATGGAATCAAAGTAATACTGGTTTTTTAATTGAATGCTCTATTCCAAACATTGCTGAACACTAAAAGTTCTGACTTGGTCTATTTGTGTTTTTCAGATTTCTGCAATACAGGACCTAATTTATGAACCTCTTAGAAATCCCCTGTGTTCATCTGCCCTTTGTGTCTAGTTGCTTACTAAGTGGAGAGTCTAGTGACCTGTTTTCTAGTCTCTTAATACTGCTTGCTGCATTGGCCTTTCCTAAGTGTTGTCAACTTCCATTCATAGGCAGGATCCTTAGGAACTCCAGTATCCCCAAACTGCCACAAATTAACGCACAAGGTCTGTGACATTCCCCGTGGCAGTCTGTAAGGGTTAGCAATACAACGGAAATTGTGGGTTAACAGCATGAAGGAAAAACTTTAACAAGGAATAAGAGGCAGGAGATCAGAGGGAACTATCATGAAACAACTCACTCTTTTTGTTTAAGGGTGATTGTGCCCACAGCAGGGAACTACTTTCTATTTGGAAGTCAGTGCATGGCATTCTACTGGGTCCTTTGAGAAAATGAGCATTTGATCATGAAACAACATGAAGTTGTGTAAACTTAGCTCCAATAATGAGTTGGAACCTTAAGAACCTGTGAAGCATAAAATCAGGTGGAAGCAGCCAAAATCCAGGATACAGTGTAAGTGAACTCTCCAGGATAGATCTTGAGGAAATCCAAAAGGCAAGAGTAAATTGCATGAGCAGATGGCCCAAACCCCATATAATATACCACTCATATGGATGCCTCTCTATAAACCTATGACCTAATAGAGAGATTTCTTACCTGATGGAGAAGAAGATTCATATCAAGTTTTCAAAGAACTCAGTGTGATATGTTGGTTCTAGCTGCAAAAAACTGCTGTTGTGTTACAATCCCACTCACAGGTCAGCAGAAAAGGACAGTGGTAGAAGAAATCAATCCAGTGGGCAGATCTGCTAGTGTTACCCTTGGACATCCACTCTGTATGGGAAACACTAAGTTACAAATATTCACTGACTCCTGGTTACCAGTAGCTCGCAGCAGAAATTGACTCAGAACTCTTATTTCTAGAGAAGCCAATATTGTATTCTGATGGCAGTAGGCTATATTGGAGCACTTTCACGTAAAAGAGGCAGCTAATTATCTTTATTGCAATGGACTCACACAAAGAATATGGATTGGACTCAGACATCCCCATAACCAGGGCCTCCAGAATACATGTTCCCTTGAGATGTTATCCCATACCATATTAGCACCTACTTTTCTAAAGAATAATTTTTCTAACTCCCCAAATTTGAAATTAATGAGCTTCTGATTATGCAGTCCTTGATTCTATATAGTCCATCATCAGATGTAGTCTGCCTAGAAAAAGAGTGGAATAATATTTGGAAGATTTAAGTAAGATAACGGACTGTGTATTGAGTAGTATAATTGTTAACACTGTCTTCTTGGAATACATGAATTTAAAAATCAAAAATTAGAAGCAAGAATAGAAGCAAGGTTTTTCCCTTTCTCTATCACTATGAATGACTTGCTTGAACAATTGAACTGCCCATCCTCACAACCATCATCTGCAACAGATAAGACATCCTCACTCCTAGCAGGGAAATACTTTCACTGGGTGAAATCCTATTGGAGATAGGAAGAAATTCATTGAAGTAGAAGCCGAGGCTGTCACCTGACACTCAGTGCTATCCTTGGGAAACTGGTTTTTATTTCAACCCCAGCAGGGCAACCAAGAACTAGTGATACCAAAAGTAATATCCTCAATCAATTCTAACTCAGAATGTCTGATGATGTTCATTGCAATTCTAGTCTATCCTCATTATATCTTGATATATTGAAATCTTTGGAAAAATAGCCAAGTTTACCACCATCAAAATGCATATATATATATATATATATATATATATATATATATATATATGAAACATAAATAAGAGAGGAGATTATAATTCTCATTTCTGCATTAGGTCACCAAGTTAGTATTCATAACTCCCCTCTCAAAAATCATGTCCATGTTCATGTTGTCAGCACTTTAGCTTGTCTATGTCACTGTCTGGTTGAATACAAAAACATCATTTCTTGGGATCTGAATCATATGTTTCTACCTGTATCCTAATATTACCTGTTTTCCTTGGACATAAAGAGGTATTTCATTAAATAGGCTGAATTCTACTTAATCTCCTCTCTGGCATTATTTGCGAGTAAAAATTCTCTTTATTTCAAAGTCCAAAATAAAGCCCTTACAAAAACAGTAACCTCATTATCTACTTACTAACTCATTGGCATTAGGAGCCTGAACCTGCCAAAATGTTAAATAGAGTGAAGATAGTGTTTCCTGAGAAAGGGAACTGTAAATATTGTTATTATTATTTTTTGTATAAAAGATAAGCATTCTTTCCATGGTTACAATTTTACAATAGTTCCACATCTTCAAATATCCAGATGACATTAGATTTTTTCCAATTTTGTGTTCCCACTCCTTAAAAATACATGGATTTTCCATTTAGCCCCAGCAACGCCAGATCCTACTCCCTAACTTTCCCACCACCTTCTCTTAGCCCCTTCATTATCCTTCCCTGGTAGCACTTCTTGAATGAATTTTTGTCCCAAATAAGAAAAAGCCTATTATGGTCTATTTAAGCAGAAAGGGAATTGATTAAAGTTTAGATAACTAAATTAGTAAAGAAGACTGGAGAACCAGTCTCAGAAATCTTCAGGAAGGGAAAAAGGTAACCAGTCAGAGCCGCACAAAATGTGTCACGTTCAGAGCTTTCAGCAAAATTATACCTAAAGAACACATTCAGTGAGAAGTTGGCTCTTACTTTTCTAAGCCCCAGATACCAGATCTTACTTCCTGGCACTGGATCTTTGGTGAAACATTATCCTCACTGTCAGTGCTGTTCTAAGGAACCTTGATTTGCTGCCAAGATAGCTTCTTGAGAAAGGACTTCCCATCATTCCTGTGTCTTTGCCAGACTGGCTCTTGGTTCAAAGTGGAGAGTGGTTGTGCTTGTTCAGTAAAGTCTGTATTAAAGAGCCTGGTCATGCAACTCTTTAGAATTATTAGCTTCCAAAATGGAACAGTATTCTAGGAAAAGAATCATGGCATATACAATGCTGGAACAAGAAATCGAAAGATGTTGAATATAGATGATATTCTACCCATCTAACCCCTCAACATCAGCATGTTCTAGTTGTACAAATAAGAAACACCATTTTTAACAACAGAAGCCTATCTCCTCATATAATCATTTGCTTCTAATAAATAAAATCCATCTACTCCCTTTGTTAGTGTGCTTTATTCCGTTATGCCCGAGAACATGCAGAATTTATTTCCTGTTACTGGAATGACAATTTAATTTCAATTTAACAACATTCCCCAGGAAGCCTTCCCTGAAGTTCCCAACTAGAGCACGGCAACCTGGTCCATCTGCTCATGGCACTTGTACTTCTTTATAACAGCAGTTAAACAAGAAATTGTGCAATCATTCATTTTTTGTGTATCTTACCTACCGGAATATAAGCTCCAGTCCGTATTGATTTTATTCGATAGAGACTTCTAATGCTAAAGCAATGATATACACAAAATAGTAGCTCCATAATTTTTTTTTCAGTGTTCCAAGATTCATTGTTTATGCACCACACCCAGTGCTCCATGCAATATGTGCCCTCCTTAATACCCACCAACTAGGTACTATAAGAGAGTTAGACTTATACCTAATGTCTCTCGTCCATATTTGGATGATTTTACCCAAGAGTTTGCTACAGAAAATATAGTCTCAGTGAGTCTATTTTCTACTAAAGCAATTAGAGTTTTAGAATCAGAGACTGAAGGATCCAGGGCCCCAAATTGTGACAAAAGAGTACAGTTTTTGAAGTTATGGGGGAAATTTGGACTCTAGCACAACTAAAGAAAGGCAAGATATTATCATATCTATAAAAGGTATCATATCTCTAAAAAAAGGGTCTTATTTCAAATATTTTAAAGATTGTAGAGAATAAAAATTACTCGAATACTATTGAAGTAAATCAATATTTATTAATATTGGCCTAAAGGAAGAAGAGGTAACATGTCAGCATTTATCACAATATGATTCGGTGTGTGAATAAAACAGGAACTTACTAGTAATTAAAAAGTAAAATCTAATTGCCAACTTGCTGGGAGTATTTTATTCAAATTCTGGATTCATTTTTTTCAGAATCATCATTTGTAATGTTAATAGATTTGTTAATAATGTCAATGATATTATTCGAAAGAGGGTAACAGGATAAACTTGGTTTTTCTCTTATTTTCCTTAGATAATATGTATCATGAATCTTCTTTATAAAACAATACAATTTCAGGGGCGCCTGGGTGGCTCAGTGGGTTAAGCCTCTGCCTTCAGCTCAGGTCATGATCTCAGGGTCCTGGGATCGAGCCCCGTATCGGGCTCTCTGCTTGGCAGGGAGCCTGCTTCCTCCCCTCTCTGGCTGCTGCTCTGCCTACTTGTAATCTCTCTCTCTCTCTCTGTAAAAAAGAAAAAAAAAAAAAAAAAAAAAAAAAAAACAATACAAGTTTAAATACTCTGAAAGGATATTGCAAAATGCCTAATGGAAAGATGAGAGTGTACAGCTAAGTAAGATATTAATTAACATGATTAAATTTTAATGAAGGTTTGTCACACACCACCAAACACTGACTACAGTATTTGTAATATAAAAGGAATCTAACACACATTGTTCAGTTGATCATGGCTAGATAAATGTTATTTAATTATTTATTTACTTCTTCAACAATATAATTTGATGCTATAACCAGCCATCATTTCCTTCCAAATTCTTACATATGAATGAATTCCTCATTTAAAACATTGTGGGGGAAACTCTGGAAAAAAATAGAGAAATCTGACAGGTTTCTTATGAATTTGGCAAACACTCCATACTAAATGTATTAGATACAATTTTTAAGTTTTTAATGAAAAACCTTTAATATTGTTTAAGTTGGTTAAAACTTATATCTAAAGACTTGCCCATGAACATACTTTATTTTATATTTTGTGTCTTCCTAAAGATCAATCTGTAATCCATTGCAGATTTTTTACATTTTTCCCCTTTTTAAATATACCCCTATTTTATAACTTTGCAGATTATAACTTTGAAATAATTCCTTATAAATTTTGAGAAATATATTGATAAAACTTGCTGTCATATCTTTTAAGTATGGATGATGGCATTGAAGGTGCAATATTGATTTCAGTTCGCATATAAATTATCCAAAATTCTTAATGCAACTTTATTGACATCTAATTATTTGAGAAAAAATCTTTATAATATTTACAATGTTTCAATGGTATTATAATATCTGCCCTTTGGCAGACAGTTATTAACTCCAGCTGTTACCTTAATAAATTTTCTATCTGCCTATTGGATCCAATACCTTCTGCCATCTTAGGAATTGTGTATTGCTTTGCTTTATCACTCTGTCTGTTTTATGCCATGAATGGCCAGCAGTCCCTGGACTGACGGATGAACAATTACTCCAAACTTTGCTGTCAAAGAGAGAAGGCAAGAGGGCCAACACAGAGAGACAGACCCTTTGCTCTTCTTTGTTCCCGCTTTTATTGGTCCTTCAGGATACTCACAAATCCTTATCACTGTTTCTCAAGCACCACGATGTGTGACAAGGGGTCTTACTGAAACCAGGAGGATCTGTTTACTGGAAAGATATGATATGCTAATCTGCCTGTTCTACTAAACATAGCCTAAGGGACAATGCGTACATCTCTTCCAATCACAGGGTGTCTGTCTGGGCTAAGAAAGCTTCTGGAAGGCAGCTCCCTGGCATTCCAGTGTTCAGAGTAGTCGCACAGGCCTCAGCATTCCAAAGGCCCACCCCCTTTCCGAAAACTTCCTTCATCCCCAGTGGCCTCCATGTGACATTTTGGCAAGCCAGATACTATGGCTGAGTTCATGCTCTATATTAACCCCAACAAGTCTCTCTCTTTTTCCTCTCCCACTTCGTCCCTCTCTCTTTCCATCCCTCCCTATCCCTTCCTTTCTTTTCCCCTCTCTTCTGCTCAATGCCTTCCTATAAACTGGATCCATTCTATGGGTTTTAACATATGCAAGCTTTAACCAAAAACCTTTAAAATTTAAAACTCAGCCCTGGTGCATTAGTTATTTCCTTTCCTCTCTCCCCTGACAGATAAAATTTTGGGAAGATATTTCTTAATTTTTAAGAATTTCTATTTTCTTCCCATATTACTCAAGTCAGTCTGTCACTCAGATGTTCCTATTAATGCGGTTCTTATTATGGTTATGGAAGCCTCTAAAATATCCAATGGATGAGAGATTTTTTTCAGTGCTCACATCATCTGATTACTAAGCCACGCTTGAAGTCACTCCCTTCTTCCAAAAATGCTTTATTTCTCTAGTTTCTGAACACATTTTCCTGGCTTTTCTCCTACCTCTCTGTGCCATTTTAGTGATATTTTCTAAGTATGTTTTCATCAGCTGTTGATGATCAGTTGTAGGTCATGAGCTTGTATTTCATGCTACCTCTGTCTCAAGGTCAATTAACCTATGGTAATGGATTCAACTGCTCAGAAGACTCACAATTTATATATTCAATTAGGATATCTCTATGACTATCTACACCCAATTATTTAATTGCATTTGCTTGAAAGAGTCCTAAAACTCAAAAGTATTCAACTTTCATGGTTGGTAAATGCTATCATCATCTATCCACTTAAAAAATCCATCACCCCAGGGGCACCTGGGTGGCTCAGTGGGTTAAAGCCTCTGCTTTCGGTTCAGGTCGTGATCCCGGGGTCCTGGGATCGAGCCCCACATCGGACTCTTTGCTCAGCGGGGAGTCTGCTTCCCTTCCTCTCTCTCTGACTGCCTCTCTGCCTACTTGTGATCTCTCTCTCTGTCAAATAAATAAATAAAATCTTGAAAAAGAAATCCATCACCCCAGAAATCATCTTTGACTCTTTCCTTCCCTTAAATGTGTATATTCAATTTACAATTTAGTCTTACTGATATTATCCCATTGTTATCTCCAACAGTAGCTTCAATGTTGGTCAACTTACATCTAATGTGATCAGTTAAAATACATTCCAGATCTTTTATCTGAGAAAAAAATGTAGATTCTACTAATGAGTAAAAATGAAGTTCCCTGCATAAAGTATGTAAACAGAATTTAATAAAACCATTTTGTTCTTACTTGTAGTATTACTTTATGGATGTCTATCTCTATTACTTGAATAAAACTCATTGAAAACAAGGCCCAAATAATTTTTGACCCATTATTTTTTTTGCCAAAAATTACTAGGGACTAATTAAGCATTTTTTTGAAATAAATAAAATTTAACTGCATTGTTTCCAAATATTTTCCCGAACTATTTGAGGATTAATGAAAATATTTTGTCAATTTCACAGTCAGACCTTTGATCAAGTTTTGTGTTTTTTTCTTTATTTTTGATTTTTATATTCTCATAGAATATTTACTTTATTATTGTCTCTATTTTATCACATGTCAACTTATCATTTGACATGATATGGGATCCCCACAAATACTGATATTGATAAAAATACTATGATTATATGTATATGTGAGAAACACAATACAGAAGTACATATAACTGGGATAACAAAAATAAATATAGGGTAATATATTTATATTTTGGATAGACTCACTTCAATAATAATTTTATGTTTAATAAAATGTTATTAGATTTCAACGACTACAAGAATAGTTTAAGCTTAATCCTCAGAACACTATTTTAGGCAGTTTATATAGTATTAAAGCTAGATAAGATGAAATTTAGATACATTACATAATTTACCAGAAAGGATCGTGAATGGAAATGAAGATGTTATAAAATGTTTCTATTAAATCCCACAGTCTATGTATTTGAAGATAACTGTACACTGTGTACTTCCCATCTTATATGAGTACCTGCCATTTGCTAATTCATTAATCTCCTAATCATCCTGGTGAACTTAAATTAAAATTACATCCTGGTGAACTTAAATTAAAATTATTATTAAATTAAAATAATAATTGTGATCATGACTATGATTTATTTTTATTTTTTCCAGAATACTAGAGATAATTATTTTATAGGGGATGAATTCAATCACAGTGTTTACTAACACATCTTGTTCCAAGTACTAAGAGAAAGCCAAACACATTTGCTCTGAGTATTTAAATACAGTATTGAATAGGAACTTCTTATAAATCCTTAACTTTAAGCACAAAGTACTCAAAGTGATAGTCCTTGATAATAACAAAAGCAAGATCACAGAAGATTGGGTTGACAATAGCTGGACTCAGAAGAAATACATTAATGTGCAAAGAATGTCTTCAGATAGGGTGAAAAGAAGAGAAGTCAGGGGGAAAAACACATTTATAATACACTGTGCAAAATCACTAAAGCAATAGCTTTGGAAACCTTACATCTGCAGAAAATCTTGTGGGTCTGAATTCAATCCAAACCTGTCAAAAATATTGATGAAAAAATGTTTCTTTATATTTAAGTAAACATGAATGTAGGAACCTGCTCCTAAATTCAATTTTTTTTCTGTAAGAAAGGTAAAACGTTCCTGAAGATGCATTGTTTAGGTATGAAGATTTAATTATGACACTGATGATGCCAACAAAATTACTTTTACACTAAGGCATTGAGATAGCTATTGACAAATAACAAGTGTATGGAAGATTATAATCATGTTTCTGCAAATTGCTGGTAAAGCTATTTTCAATAAATAATTAGTTTCAATAAACATAGCTTCTTTCAACACAGACTTGATCACAGCCATTGTCAATATCCAAACTATAGTATGCTGCTAAAACCGGAGTTTAACATGTGTTAAATTTCTCACTCTATTCCACTGTGTTACTTGACTTCAGTTACCCAAGATATGCTTAAAATTAGGCATACTTAACTATTGTGTCTACAAAGCAGAATCAGAAAATATAATTAATTTTGTTTTCCCAAACAATTCTTGTCTAAATCACATGAACTAATAGATATGCACATAACATATATTAGAGACACAGCCTTGACAAATCTGAGCAACTAGTTTCTGGAGTTTTTCTTAATTGACATACTCCTGCTTGACCATAAAGACATATTTTCATCTTCAACTTTAATAAACAGTCAAAAATTAGCCACAGTCTTATCTCCTTGCTATGGATTATTAACAGTTCCTAAGTTGTAAATTAGTTTAAATGACTAGAGGTTATAGACAGTCCTTGGCCATATTGTCAAAAATAAATTTTATTATGATTTGTTTGCAATTCACAAATTATTATCACATGCAATTCACAAATTATTAAACCATATTACTACCTAGAAAATTCATGTAGCTTTTTGAGGTGTAACATCATAATAACTAAAGAGAAGAGTTCCATTACATTAAATCTTAATATTTTTGTCTGATATTATTCAGCCATAAAAAAGAAGGAAATCATGTCATTTGTCCCAATATGGATGAAAATTGAAATGACAATGAGAAAGACAAATACTGTGTGATCTCACTTATATGTGGACTCGTAAAAAAAAAAAAATACAAACTCAGAGAATAAATTGGTGGTTACGTTAGGTGGGGCTGCAAGATTTGGAGAAGTGGGTGAAGGGGGCCAGAATGTCCAAACTTCCAGTTGTGAGATAAATAATTCCTGGGGATGTAATGTATAGCATGGTGACTGTAGTTAAAAATACTGTTTGTCATGGACAGGGCTGGAGGAGATTATGCTGAGTGAAATAAGTCAAGCAGAGAGAGTCAGTCATCTTACGGTTTCACTTACTTGTGGAGCATAAGGAATAACACGGAGGACATGGGGAGATGGAGAGAAATGAGTTGGGAGAAATCAGAGGGAGAGACAAACCATGAGAGACTGTGGACTCAGAAACAAACTGAGGTTTTGGAGGGGAGGGGAGTGGGGGGTTAGGTGAGCCTGGTGGTGGGTTTTAAGGAGGGCACGTATTGCATGGAGCACTGGGTGTGGTGCATAAACAATGAATCTTGGAACAATGAAAAATTTAAATTAAATTTTAAAAATACTGTTTTGTATATTTGAAAGTTGTTGCTAAAAGAGTAGATCTTAAAGTTTTCATCACAAGGAAAGACAGTTGGGACAGTCCTTGGCCATATTGTCTCAAAATAAATTTTATTATGATTTGTTTGCAATTCACAAATTATTATCATATAATAAGTTGGTGGATGTTAGCCAACATCTCCACAGTCATTTCACAATACATACATGTATCAAATGATGTTGTGCCCCTTAACTTACACAATGGTACATGTCAATTATTGCTCTAAGCTGGAAAAATGTTTTGCTTTGGAAGCATTTCCAAAGAGTGGTGTAACAGAGTAACTGTCTTAATCTCACCCTAACATAGTCGGTTCCTGGTTATGCCTGTCCCATCTGGGAGTAATGAATATTGCCAAACACATTTTGATTAGTTTTCAGACACCAAGCACTCCAATTATGATATTAAATATAAGATTTAGCTGAGGAAAGTTCAAATTAACAAAAGGGAAAGAAGGAAAAAGAAACATGCCAATTGCTTTCTTTTACTAAATATCTTAATACATAGTAACATAACTGACAATGGCAGAACCTGTGATCAATAACTCCCATTTTTCTGTGAAAAATTGCTGGCTCCTAATCTGGATTAAGGTAAAGAGAGATATCTACGGGTTTTTTTATGCTGGGCAACACTGGGGAAGCTCATGTGAGAAGAAACTATACTAAAGAAGGTATCTCCCAAGAAATCAAAACTTCCAGTTATGAGATAAATAAATGCACAAAATAAATATTAAAAGTTATTGCTTCTTCATTAGCCAGTTGTCATTCTAAATATATTTGAAAAATATTTTAAAAATTCCCAACATGTTAAAAAGTATTTAAACAAGGTGGTAAAGAGAAACATACAAAAATACGCACATACTTTTAGGAGAAATTTTTAGAGGAAAATAAGCAAAAAAAAACAAAAACAAACAAACAAAAAAAACCTTAGAGTAAGGAGTGGATTTTCTGTTTCTGAAGTAGATTACCATTTCTGAAGTAAAGGTCAAAAGATCATTTCATTTCATTTAGTGGAAACAATTTTTGGTGTGGATTCCTGACTTCCAGCATCTATATATAAAGAATCTCAAAAGCACTTTTAAAAAGTATGTGTTATGTATTCAGTTGGTGTTTCATAAGTGTTTTTACATTGCTGGGGCAGCTTTTAGCACCCGTCTTTGTTCTTGCTCATTCTTAGAAATTCCAAGGTTAAATGATTTTTGATTAAATTAATATGAAGTATATATCTTCTGTTTCATTGTTACTGCTATTTTAAAATCATAGATTTTAAAATGTCAGTTTGAGACCTAGAGAAAACAGGAGGTAGTTAATTTGTTAATTCCCCTCTTTAAATTAGTATGGCATTATATATACATTTAGTGAATATTCAGGACATTGATAAAATTCACATAACTTAAGTAAAATTTCAGTAAGTGTATGCCTATGCAATGCTAATGTAATTCTTGAGTAGTAAAATATCACAGCATCCGTGGCATATTCTGTATTCATGTGATCTAGTAAACATGAATACTCTTTCCTCATGAAAATGTTTAAGAACTTGTTTTGCCAATATATAGCCTGTTTAAAATCTAGGATATTAGCAGTGTGTTCAATAAATTTCCAGTGTAACTTACTGATAACTGCCCAGGTACTGTAAGTAACTATATTCAAAAACCCAGAAATCTTTTCTTTGTTAAAAGTTATTAAGAGTGTTTATTTAGTTGTTGCTGCCTTCTAGATACTGACTTTAGCATTTGAGGAATATTTACTCATTTAGAAAATACCTAGTCCTGTTACTATTAATTATTACCTAAACCTTTTATCACAAATCAATTTTAGAAGCATTGCAGGATATAGGACTGCATTCTATTATATACTCAATTAAAAAGAACATGGATGGGAGGTTAGGGGCATAGGAGAAGAATAAATGAAACAAGATGGAATTGGGAGGGAGACAAACCATAAATGACTCTTAATCTCACAAAACAAACTGGGGGTTGCTGGGGGGAGGTGGGGTTGGGAGAGGGGGAGGAGGTTATGGACATTGGGGAGGGTATGTTCTATGGTGAGTGCTGTGAAGTGTGTAAACCTGGCGATTCACAGACCTGTACCCCTGGGGATAAAAATACATTATATGTTTATAAAAAAAAAAAAGGGGCGTCTGGGTGGCTCAGTGGGTTAAGGCCTCTGCCTTCAGCTCAGGTCATGATTCCCAGGGTCCTGGGATTGAGCCCCGCGTGGGGCTCTCTGCCCTGCGGGGAGCCTGCTTCCTCCTCTCTCTCTCTGCCTGCCTCTCCGCCTACTTGTGATCTCTGTCTGTCAAATAAATAAAATCTTTAAAAAAAAAAAAAAAGAACATGGATAAGAACATGCAAGTAAACATATTGTCCATGTGCACACACACACACACCCACACACTAGCATGATTTAGGAGTACAATAATTGCTAGTTACATTTTTCATTTTTTAATGAGGCAATTTCTTGTTCCCCTCCTTCCAAGTTTTTCTTTGAAAATCTCTTTCTCTGTCATTAACCTTATTCTTGCTAACTGCATATTAGCCACACTGGCCACAACTCCTCTTTATACCTCTTTATACCTAACATAAGAGGTAATTTCTGTAGGAGTTTTACATTCTCCCTAGCAGATTATGTTGCCATTAAGAGATACTGTAAGAATATAATGCAGGAGTCAATGCTACTATGGAAGTCCAAATGAGAAAATAAACACATTCAACTGGCAGCAAGAGCAATTTGGAAGGAGTGTGCATTGGAGGCTAACCAGAAATTCATTGTTGTTAGGGCATACAGACTATAATGCCGAGACTGGATTCCAATTAGCCCAGCACACACAGAAAAGCAGTTAATATCATAGGTTCTTTACATACTGTTACAAATGCAATTACTCAGCCCTTCTAAAAGTGTTTCTGATTTTTAGTAGTTTCTGTGGTGCATTAGTGACAAACCAAGCACAAAAATGTTGCTAAACTGTTTGTGACTCCTGAGCATAAGTTGCTTTCCACCTGAGTAGTACAGATAATCTGCATTTTGAACAACTGTCATGAATCAATTGTACTTATCTATAAGAAATTCTAAGCTTTTTCTTAAAATAAATAGCCTTTAAAAAACAATATCTTGAGAAAAATAATACCTTGAATATCAGGAGAAAAGGCATATCTAAATGATTGTTATGAACTGGTTTTGGGGCACATGGGTGGCTCAGGTGTTATGCATTTGCCTTCAGCTCAGGTCACCGATCTCAGGGTCTTGAGATTGAAACCCGCGTCCAGATCCCTGCTCAACCAGGGGTCTGCTTCTCCTTCTCCTCCCTGCTTGTGCTTTTTTGCTATCTCTGTCTCTCTCTCTCTCAGATGAATAAATAAAATCTTTAAAAAAACACAACTACTGGTTTAAATAATTTTCAATAATTAATATTTATATAAGTAACCAAATCAGAATAAATTTGGCAATTATGGGAGTTTATACTTAAATTTTAAAAGGAAAAAGATTTCTCTTTTCATTTTTCCTTCTTTTTTCTATTATACAAAGTTTGTGATCACAAATTAACCCTGATTTTAATAGAATTTTAGAGGGAAAATAACGTTTGTTTAGTTTGTGGCAAAATTAGTAAAAATAAACATTAGTGAAAAACTATTGCATATTTCTTAAACTATGCATTGTATATTTATTTGAGAGTTATTTTTATAATCTCTAAATCCACTTTTACTACATTTATATTTGACTGGCTTATAAACTGATTTTGTGTATGCAAGGGAATGGTTAGGTCTCTTCTAATTTTTATGTCTGATCTATATTTTGGAACTATATGTATCTGACCATAGTTGAGTGTTTAAAGATCCATTTTAACAATTTACCCCAGAGCTAAGAAAATGAAAGAGTAATCTTAGGAAATTATACAAGGATTGGATCAATTTTTAGAGAATAAATGCCAAATCTGAAAAAATCACAATAATGTAGCACTCTCCATTGATATGACCTTTAGAAAGTTATTTTTAAGTGCTTAAAGTAATCAGTTTTTTTTTTTTCATTTTTGCCTATTTTATTGTGGTGTTCTTACTGCACGACAAATCTGTTTGTATTATAAGGACTACTTAAGATAGAGGGATATCCTGTGCTAGGATTCTATTTGAGCTGCACATCAGTTATGCTAGCTATTCTTTTAACTGTGATTCAGTAGTTTTATTGAAGTTAACATGAGGGAATCTAGCAGAAAAACAATATAGTGTTTGTAATTGTTTTTTTTTTGTAAGGAAAATATGTCTTTAACACTTAAACAGCTAATAATTTACATGCAAGTAATAATGTATAGGAAAATGTGGAACTTACAGATGAAATCACTTTGTTACATATAAAGTGACTCTGTATTTCTATAATTTTCCAATTTAGAAATAAGAACATGCATACTTTTTGTGGTATAAATAATTGAGAAGAGGAACTTATTTCTAAGAATAAAATTTTATATGAATAACAAATTGAATTCTTTCAACTAATGATATGTTGAAGTCATGATCCCCAGTACCAGAGAATGTGGATTGTGACCTTATTTCTAAAAAGAATCTTTGTGGAATTAATTACGTTAAGAAGAAGTCATTAAGGTGATACGATGGGCATCCTTATAAGAAGACAGCTATGAGAAGACACAGAAATAACAGGTATATTCAATGTGAAAACAGAATCTAAGATGGGAATGATGCAACTACAAGCCAAGCAATGCCAAGGATTTGTGGCCATTACCAAAGGCTCAGAAAGAGGCATGGGATAGATTCTCCCTCAGAGCACTTAGAAGGAATCAACACTCCTGACACCCTGATTTCAGACTTTTAGTCTCCAGAACTGTGAGAAAATAAATGTCTTTTGTTTAAAGCCGATTTTTTTTTTTTTTTTTTTTTTTGGGTGATGCCTTATGAGCCCTAGGAAACTAATACACTACCGATAAGTCTAGATATTCAAGGCCCTGGTCATTTTATTCTAGTTGCTAAATTAAATTAAGCTGGTACTTACATAAACTACATGTGCTGGAACAATGCAGAAGATATTAGGTTAACATATCATTTAAATGCTTAATTTCAGTTGTGAGATTTTGTTAAAGCCTGGACTATAATAAATGTGATTCAACCCAATCTAGATCAGACTCTATAATTTTCCTGTTTCTGCTTTATACTATTACTGTAAATTGTTCTTTTTGTAGGCCTACTTCACACATCGTGATTATGAGAAGACCTCTTATTAGCCTACAATGTTTGCTCCCAGCACACATATATTCCAAGTCTACTTGTTTTTATGCTTTCTTCTATATTCCTCCCACACGTTCCCAGAACACAACCTGGAAAAGACTAACTGATGATCAATGAGTAGATAATCTCAACTTCCCTTATTTAATGTCTTCAACATTAAAGAAACAAGAAAACTCTTAAGGCTTGTACAAGTTCCTTAGATTCCTATAAATCCAAACTTGATGTTTATCCTTGCTTTGAAGTAGACATCCTGATCAAAATTAATCTTCCAAACCTTATATCAACTATCCTCAGTTAGTATCAGAATACTTCTTTTCCTCTTTAAATTGTGAATTTATGTATGCTAATGTCTTTCAGTTATTAGTCTTCAACATGTTCTTCACTTAATAAATATTCAGTGTTCCTTGGACTGAATAGCACTGTCCCCTTACTTTTACTTACTTCTCCTTCCTGTGTCCAGTAGGACTCATGAATCCTAATTCATAATGCTTACTTTTTGAATTTGTTAAGTATTATATTTATCAGTTTATTAAATATCAGATATAATAAAAATATATATGGATATTTGTGAGTTGTAGAGGAAATACTGATGTATATAGTGTATTTTCTACAATAAAGATCAAAATTGCCTGGAAACTGTTGTGAGCCCTTGCTTGATCCTAAATCAGTCTTTGCCATCACAGACAATCACCACCCTAAAAGTTACATTTCTGTTCTTTAGTTTCCTTTAGTTTTCCAAACATGTGCCTTTGTCCCTGAACAGATTATGTATGGTCCTGTGCCTGGATGTTTTTAAACTTTATATTAATGAAATCTCTCTCTCTGGGTACTTGGCTTAATATTGTGTTCCTGAAATTCATCTATGGTCTCTATAAATAATTATCATTATTTCTTAATTACTGGGTATATTCCACTGAATAATACTAGCAAAATATCAAATATAGGATTATGTTCACCCCTTTTTTAAAAGATTTATTTATTTAACAGAGAGAGAGAGCACACAAGCAGGGGGAGTGGCAAGCAGAGGGAGAGGGAGAACCAACTCCCCACTGAACAAGGAGTAGGATCTCAGGACCCTGGGATCATGACTTGAGCCAAAGGAAGAGCCTTAACCCACTCAGCCACCGGGGTGCCCCTCCAGCTTTTTGTTTATATGAAAATATTGCCATGATATTCTTAATTTATTTCTGGGAGCACATGTGCCAGAGATTCGAAGGGGTATATGCATAAAAATAAAATTGCTGCCCTGTAGAGTATGTATCTTCATTTCTCTTAGAACAAGCCAAATTTTTTTCTAAAGCAGCTTTTTCAACGTGCACTCCCACTAGGAGTATAAAATTATTCCAGTTCCTTCATGTCATTACTAAGACTTGATATTTCAGACTTAAATTTTTGCTAATTTGGTTGATATGGAATATCTCATTATAAATTCAGTTTGAATCACATCAATTATTTATCAGGTTAACATCTTCATATATTTAATATCTAATGAGGTTTGGTTCCCAGGGTGTTCTGTCTTTTGCCATTATTATTGGATTATCTTTTTTCTCAATGACTTATAATCTTTATATACTCTGAATGAATGAATTATTTCAGTTTCATATATCATCTAATTCATGGCTTATATTTCTACCTGCTATGATTTATTTTCATAAATAGATATTTTTATTTTGATATAGTCTCATTTATCAATATTTACCTTTGTCTTATGATTTTGCCTTTGAACTTGAGAAATTCTTTATGTTATAAAATAATTTCATACACGTTCTACAAGTTTTGTAGTTTTGCCTTTCATATTCAAATTTGTAATTCATCAGATCTTTGTTTATGTTGTGAGGTAGGATTTCAGTTCCATTTTTTGACATATGAATAGTTAATTATCTCAGTGTGTGTTATTGTTTTTTTTTTAAAAGATTTTATTTATTTATTTGACAGAGAGAGATCACAAGTAGGCAGAGAGGCAGGCAGAGAGAGTGAGAGGGAAGCAGGCTCCCTGCTGAGCAGAGAGCCCGATGCGGAACTCGATCCCAGGACCCTGAGATCATGACCTGAGCCGAAGGCAGTGGCTTAAACCACTGAGCCACCCAGGCGCCCCAGTGTGTGTTATTATAAAGTTCTTTCTTTCTACAATGACTAACAATACCATTTCTGACATAAATCAAATTTCCATACGGTGATATTTGTTTCTTGGCCTTCTGTTTAATTGCTCACTTTATCTGCTCTGTAGCAATATTGCATGTACTTATTATTTTAGCTGAATAAGACATCTTTTGATATAACAAAAGTCATCCCATCCTCTTAGTTTTGCATTAGGATTATCTCGTGATTCCTTGATTTTTCACCTTATCTTGTAATTTCAGAATTAGCTTGGGAAATTCCTTGAAAGACTGTTAGGAAATGTGACTGAAATTGCATTGAATCTATCTATTGTATTGGAGAGCATTACGACCTTTATCATATTTAATATTCTTATCTAAGAATGTGGTATATATTAAAATTCATTTATTTAAATCTTCTTTAAAATCCTTCAATGAAGTAAGGACTGACACACATTTTTCTAGATATATATTTTACCTTACTTTATATACAAAATTGTACATTTGTATTATATTAATTGATACATTTTATTTTTATTGATATATATATTTTAGTATAACTTTCTGTTTGTAGTTATATACAGAAATAGGCCCTTCTGTTCATTGATTTTGCATCAAGCAAACATTTGAAACCATAGTTCTTTATCATTGTATCCATATATTCATTTGATTTTCTATTTATAGAAATAGTATTATCTGTATGCTATTAAAGGTTTTTCCTTCTTTCTGAAACTTTTCATTTTAATGTAGCTTTGCTTTTTTGGTATCTTCCTATGTTAAATAGACTCTTCACTGTAATGACAAATAAAACTGATGAGGATGAGAACTCTTGAAGTTGTACACAGCTGTGTTGGGAGCCATGAGGCTTGGTTAAGGGCATTGCCCCACTAGGTTAAGGTTTGAACTGATGTAGGCCTAATTCTGCCAAGGGCTGAATTGCTCCTCAGGCTGCTGAGGGCAGGACAACCCTGCAGACAGGCAGATCCTTGTATCTCTCTCAAATAAAGAGCCCCTTGCTAATCTGCTGCAAACATCTCTCAGGCTTGTGGGCCTGAGCAACTTCAAGGAGGTAAATTATTCTGCACCTAGGACACTGGAGAACTTTAGGTATGTAGTGCAATAGAAAGTTTCCTCCCTAGGTTGTTGTTTGTCCAATGCTTTCATAGCCGAGCCATTGATATATACCCTGCCTCCTGAAAAGGTAATGCCTTCTGGTTCCTACTTCTCTCCTATATACTTAGTTTCTCCAGATAGCTTCTTGTTTTCCAATAACCTATATCCTGTTTTCCTGCAGTTCCTTACTATCTAGTTCATCCTTAAAGCTTCTAGTTTTCCATTAACCTATATCCTGTTTTCCTGCAGACCCCAGAATAAGTTACCAAAAAGCACATATTTGTGCTACCTCCCATGGCTTTCTGAGGGACATGATTACTCAAGAAGCGACCCTGTCCCCCATCCCTGCTGCCAGTCTGTACCCATTATAGCTTAACTAGAATAACATGTGCTGAATAAAGAGAAATTATCTGAGGAGTGGTTGAGTCCTTTGATGTCCTTTGCATGAATGTAACCCCCTACCCCAAGTAAACTGCCTATTTAAGAAGTTCTAGAATCAGAATAGAGATGGAGATGCCTGACTACTGAGCAGAACTTGCTGTGTGGCTCTTTCATTCCTCTAGCCAACACCACCCCTCCTTTGGGGACACCTGGACCTGCTGAGGCTGGACTCTGGCGCAGGTGTACATCCTTAAAAATAATGCTTTCAGGGGCGCCTGGGTGGCTCAGTGGGTTAAGCCGCTGCCTTCGGCTCAGGTCATGATCTCAGGGTCCTGGGATCGAGTCCCACATCGGGCTCTCTGCTCAGCGGGGAGCCTGCTTCCCTCTCTCTCTCTCTCTCTGCCTGCCTCTCTGTCTACTTGTGATCTCTCTCTGTCAAATAAATAAATAAAATCTTTAAAAAAAAAATGCTTTCAGTGGTCTGTTAGGTAGAAGCTAGACATGAACAGAGGAAAGAGACAGAGACTTATCCTTGAAGATAGAAACAGGAGCTGGAGACAAGAACAGTGATGAAAAATTAAATAAAACAAAATAAAAACAAGCCAGAAACTACATGGGATTCCTGGGTGGTTCAGTCAGTTAAACATCTGCCTTTGGCTCCAGTCATGATCTCAAAGTCCTGGAATCTAGTCCAGCATGGAGATATCCTTCCTCAGCGGGGAGCCTGTTTTTCCCTTGGCCTGTTGCTCCCCCTGCTTGCGCATGCTCTCTCTCTGACAAATAAATAAATAAAACTGAAAACAAACAAACAAACAGCTTAAATATTATAAACCCTGGAGCTCAACATCCTGACCTTGTGACTTCCAACACCTTGGGCCTGACAGACCGAGAGCCACAGAACATGCTTTCTCCTCATCTACCTCTGTCCCAGGTAAACCCCTTATAATGCATTTGCACTGAAGTCAAAGCCTCCACCCTCCCTTCCATCCTTGAGAAAGGCTGCCATGACAGTTCCTCTATAAACCCTGTGGGGTCAAAAACTCCCCCTCCCAACCTGTGGGAGGAGTTTCCCAAATGATTGGAAGCAACCTTCATTAGAGACCACCCCATTTTATGTCACAGTTCTGCCAGACAAGGGACCCAATAATATCTAATTTCAAAACAACCTAGAGGCTGATTCCTCTTCAGCACACCTGCTTGCTCTCTGACCTTAAGAGTGTACTTCCACTTTAATAAATTGTTTCATGTTTGCTACTTTCCTTCTGGCTGTTTTTATTAGAGAGTATATCCTCATGGGAAATCCAAGGGCCCAGACCTCCATTCACACAAAGCAGACACTCTCTCATTCCCACAGTCCCATTAAGTATAAAGTTTTTTTTTTTCCATTTTATTTATTTTTTCAGCGTAACAGTATTCATTCTTTTTGCACAACACCCAGTGCTCCATGCAAAACGTGCCCTCCCCATTACCCACCACCTGTTCCCCCAACCTCCCACCCCTGACCCTTCAAAACCCTCAGGTTGTTTTTCAGAGTCCATAGTCTCTTATGGTTCGCCTCCCCTTCCAAATTTTTTTTTTATTAATAAACATATAATGTATTTTTATCCCCAGGGGTACAGGTCTGTGAATCGCCAGGTTTACACACTTCACAGCACTCACGATAGCACTTACCCTCCCCAATGTCCATAGCCCCCTCCCCCTCTCCCAATCCCACCTTCCCCCAGCAACCCCCAGTTTGTTTTGTGAGATTAAGAGTCATTTATGGTTTGTCTCCCTCCCAATCCCATCTTGTTTCATTTATTCTTCTCCTATCCCCCTAACCCCCCATGTTGCTTCTCCATGTCCTCATATCAGGGAGATCATATGATAGTTGTCTTTCTCCGATTGACTTATTTCACTAAGCATGATACGCTCTAGTTCCATCCACGTTGTCGCAAATGGCATGATTTCATTTCTTTTGATGGCTGCATAGTATTCCGTTGTGTATAAAGTTTTATAGGAGATTTTTACAGGGAAGTATTTACCTAAATAAGAACATTCTCTTTCATTCCTCATTTTTGTGTTTGTTTCTATAATGCTCAGCCACAGAACTTTGAGTTTTTAAATTATCTTCATCATCTATTGAGATGATGACATGATTTTTCTTCAACTGTTAATATAAGATACCTCAGTTGATCTTTTCTCATTTTAAACTAACCTAACATTTCCAGAATAAATAGAATTTGATCCAGATATATTAGCTTTTACTTAGGACTTACTAGATTTCATCTGTTAAATTGTTTAGAAATTTTTGCATTTATTATAATAAGTGAGGTTGTCTATAATCATTTCATGTATTGTCCTTGCGGGTTTTAGTATATAGAATTCATCAATCTAATAAAAATAGTTGGAGAATATATCTTATTTTCTGTATTTTGAAGTGGAATATGGGAAATGGGATTATTTATTTCTTGAATGCATTTTAGCAGTTGTTGGTAAAAAAAAAAGAAATAAATCTCGGTTTGGTGTTTTCTTTTTTGAAGACTTTACTCAGCCAATACTTTTAAAGTTATAAGCTGAATTTGATTTTAACATATTTTTCAAGTGAATATTCATTTATTTGCTTGATATTTTCAAAATAATTGCCATATGTTTTTCAAATTAAGCATTGATTTTTATTATATACATTGTAATGCTGTTAGACCCTTCTATCTTTGTTCATCATTTTACTTTCTATATTTCTGTTTCCTGCATTTTAGATATGTCTTTTGAGAGCACATAAATAGTTTTTGCAGGGCTCATCCTGATAAACTTTGTGTTCTTTAACTCAAGCACTTTATTCATTTATATTTATTTTAATTATTGATTTAGATACATTTATTTTTTATACCATAGGCTACCCTTTAAATTTTCCTATTTCTGCATTTTTCACTCTTTTGCTGCTTTTGTAATTATTTGTTCTAATTCCATTTCCCCTCTCTTCAGTCAAATTTACATATTTTATTTATCTTTAGTTTCTCCCCCACAATTTTAACACCCATTAATTTAAGTCATTTGGTGTTATTACTCTTTTCACAAATAGTATTTAGAATACTTCAAATATGACTGAACTTTCCCCTAATTTCCCCAAATTATCCATTATTCTAATTCTGTATTTTTAATTCCCATAAGATACATTTAAGTTTGGCTTGTCTAGGCAATTTTTGTTTCAATTTCTGGCCTGTAAAACAGATTCTTTGCTTTCTGTTCTGCATGGCTTCATAGATGTCCTGTTAACACCTTTTTCATTCTGTAGAAGTACATCCTGTCGAAGCAAGTTCATATTAGCAGGGTCTGTCTGGGGCAAGATCTCACAGTTTATGTGACTCAGCATCTACTTTTTCGCTGGTTTAGAAGTTATTCTTAAGTGGACTTAGTATTGTTTTTTGTCAGGACGTTTGTGATATTCCAAAATTTTCTGGCTTCCTTTGTTCCTATTGAGAAGTCACCTGTAAGTCTAATTAAAATGCTTTGAGGGCAATCTTTTCTCTTCCTCTGTCTACTTTTAAGAGATTCTCTAGCCTTGGTGTATGACAGCTTCCCTTTGATATGCCTAGGAGTAGAACTTTTTTATTTACCTCATTTGAGACTCTTTGAGCTTCTGTGAATTGTTTCCTTTTACTAGTTTTGGAATTTTTGGTCATTATTTTTTCAAATATTTTTTGTGTCCTAGCTCTTTCTTAAAATTCTGATTAAAGCATTTTGTATATTTTCATTCTAAACTTATCTTAGCCATTCTAAACATATCTTAGCCATAGTTATTTAGTGTTAGTTTCATTTTTGTTTTAATCTCTTTGCCTCTTACATTTTGTATAATGACTTATATTATATATTTAAGAGTGATTCTTTTGTTTTGTATTATCTCTGCTAACAAATCCATTCAGTTTTTAATTTGTTACATAGTTTTAATTTTTATATGCTCAATTAGTTTCTTTCTCTAATCAGCTTAAGCACCTATACTGGAGTCTTTATTCTCATTTGTCTCATTTCTTTTTATTATTAAGTGTACTTAATTTTATAACCTTATATTCCTTTGATTAAAAAAAAAATTCTCCCATTGTTAGTGATAGTCCACATTCATGATACTGAGTGTTAATTGTGATATTTTTGACAATGGACTCCATTTTACTGGATTTGTTGTCATTCTTGAGAATGAGCTTAATGATAACAAAAGATAAAGCTCAATAGAATCAGTAAATGTCCTGAAGTAAAAGCTCTCATTTCTTCTCCAGGCTTTCATTTCAATTAATATTCAATTTGATCAAGAATTCAGGTCCTAAAAAAAACAAAAAACAAAAACAAAACAAACAAAAAAGCCTCCAAAAAACAGGTCCTAAGTGTATATTTTAACATTTTTTTGAAATTAATTATTTTTATTAACAGCTAATGTATTATTTGCCCCGGGGGCTTACACATTTCACAACACTTACCATAGCACATACCCTCTTCAATGTACATCACCCAACCACCCTATCCCTCCCCCCAACCTCCCAGCAACCCTCAATTTGTCCTGTGAGATTAAGAGTCTCATGATTTGTCTCCTTCCCGATCCCATTTTGTTTCATTTTTTCCTTTCCTACTCCCCAAACCTTTGACCCTGCCTCTCAAATTCCTCATATGATCATATGATAATTAGAGAGATCATATGATAATTGTGTTTCTCTGATTTACTTATTTTGCTCAGCATAATACTCTCTAGTTCCATCCACGTCATTGCAAATGGCAAGATTTCATTTCTTTTGATGGCTGCATAGTATTCCTGTGTGTGTGTGTGTGTGTGTGTGTGTGTGTGTGTGTGTGAATTTTTGCAAGACGCCTCTGTGATTAGGGTCTGTGCAGCATGGATTCGGTTGGGCTTGCTGGAGTGTCAGGAAGGCTGGGTCTGTCCAGTGAACATAGACATTCAGTTACTGACATATAGATCAGGTTCCTTGCTTCTTCTTACTCCTTACATCATCCTTTTTGTTATGTGATATATATATATATCTCATAGAAGCTTTACTTGTTTTCACGTCAGATTACCTAGAAGGTCATACTGTCACTGTCATATTAAAATTTTCTCTTCCTATTTTAAACTCTATTTTGGAATTATTTTTTAAATTAATTGTCTAGTAGACAGAAAAGATTTTTTTATTCTTTCCCAGTAATCATAAAATGTATACTTCATTTTAAAATATTTTCCTAGTTATATTATCTTATGCTTTATAGTGTAGTTTACCTTAATGGAACTATTTATTTTTTGAATTTTCACTGGTGTATATTTTGGGGAAAAATATTCAAATTGGAAGCTTTAATGGGCATGACATTCCAGTTTGAATTGCAGAATGTCACTGCTTTCTTACAGTTTTTTTGCCTGGGCCAGATGGTAGAGATGTTTGACTTGCCCAGTGTCTGGCTGAGTTAAGTGTGAACAATTTGAAATTTTATCAGTGGAAGATGGAAGAGATGGCTATTGGGCAGAGGAAAGAATTTTGATAATTTATAAAGAATTTTATTTAGATGACCATGAAAAATACAAGCTATGTTATACTGTGATAAACCTGACACTTTTGGCATTAGATTAAAATGAATTCTCCACTCAAAAAATCAATGATATGCTTCTTCTTTTCCTTTTCTTAAAGAAATAATCCTCAATATTTTTTGGCTCAGTTTGTAGATTAATTACATGCATGATCTTTTGGTTTCATTTCTGTGCATTTTTTTTTCATTTCTGTGCATTTTAATAGACTTATTACGCATTTTCTATAAAATATAAATAAGTAGATAAGAAAACATTATGTACAGGGTAAGTATTGCTTTCATGGTTTAGACTGAGTTTTTGTACAGGTATAAGTACACTTGGAGAAGATGAAAGCACTGGACTGCTCTTGCATTTTGTTTTTGCTATATGATATTGAATCAATTTTCATAATTACCTTGAGTTATTAATATAATAATTTTCACAAAGCTAACTTGATTATTTAGAAGGCAAACATACATTGGAGATATTTACAGCAGTGTTCAATGTTATTTTTTATATATTCAGGAAATGGTTTTAATAACTAAAATGTATAACATATGAAAATAATTGGAAATATCAATCAAAACACATTCCAGAAATAATTCAAATAAAACATACTACTGTCTTAAGTTTAATTTCAACAAACTTAAGCTTATTCGTGGTACTATTATTATTTAGTGTTAAAAATAACCTTTTCCATGTATAATTTTTATAGAATCTTAAAGTCAAAACAAAACAAAGATAGAAGAAAACAAACAAGCAAAACTTTTATACTAAGAAATAACCTTAAACATGTAGGGGCCTGGTTGATCAGAGAGAGCCATTCGTTGTGGGCTTGGGTTGACCCTGCCCCTCCTGGAGGAACTTGCTTGCAGCCCCGGATATGGGGCGGATCAGCCGGATGGAGATGTCCAATCAGTGGGGTGCACGTATATTTTCTATGGTGGATAGGAATTCAATTGGCTGCCCGTATTGCTGACCGAGCGTGACTATGCAGTTTTCCCTGTGTGTTGCAGTCTCATTGGCCACCTGTGTGTGGGCCGGGCTCAACCACCTCTATAAAGGTTAGTCTGTGAGGCAGAGGGGAGTAGTGTAGTAGTGTAGTAGTGATAGCGTGGGGGGTCGTCGGGAGCAACAGTGTCGTAGGGGAAGCATAGTCATCAGGAGTGTCCTCGTTGGGAGTGTCAAGAGCGTTGCTGAGGAACGGCCTCGCCCGGGGAGCAGCCCTGCCGGAGCATCAACACTGGGAAATAGCCTCGCCATCATCAGAAAGCCTCCTCCTCGGGGAGCAGTGCTGCCAGGAGTGTCATTGTTGGGTAGGGGAGCCATGGGGTAGCGGCCGTCGTTGGGTAGGGGGAGTCATCGGTTAGGAGGAGTTGTCGGGTAAGGGAAGTAGTCGGGGTCGGTGTCCTGGTTGTCGTGGCCTCTTTGTAAGAGAGGGCCCCGATTGGTTGGTTTGATTTTCGATGCTTGGCACGAAATAAAGCTTTGCTTGACTTTCGCTTTGTGTCAGTCTCGTTCCTTTGATCATGGACCCTAACAAACATATATTATTTTAGCAAAACCTGGGTGGCTCAGTTGGTTAAACATCCCCCTCTTAATATCAGTTCAGGTCTTGATCTCAGGGTCCTGAGTTCAAGCCCCAAAGGGTGTTGTTGATTGGTCAAATGAAAGGTCTGATCTCACCTACCAGGTCAACAGGAGAGAAAGTACTAGAAATTATCCAGTTTCTAATAAGTTCCATCTGGTTTACTAATAAGAAGACAGGTTTAAATTCCACTTTTACCCTAACTAAATGCTAGCAGATAAACTAGATTTCTGTAAAAGAAGACATTTTGTTCAAGAAATAAATTAGGCAACTGCCTTTCTATGCAAGTAGAAGTAGGCTCTGTGTCAGTCGGGGTCCCGGCAGGAAAAATTCAGCATAATCAAGTTAGGGCAATTAAAGATCTTCATACAAATATTTAAAATTACAAAGGTTTGTAGAATAACTTGTTTTATTTTCTCTTCCATTAACTGAGTAAGGAAGGGGAATAAGCGTGAAAGCTAGATGATAAAGTTGTCCATTTTGAGAGCTGGAAAAAGAGCCAGTCTGAAGAAATGCTGGAGAGCGGAAGACTAAAAAATAAGTGCCCCAACTCTCCCTCCTCACTTCACTCTCCCTTGGTGATTCCTGTTGACCAGCACAATTAGGTGCCAGAAGGCAAAAAAGCCTAAAACAGGGTGGGGAAGAATAAAAGGTGAATCTGGAGGGGAAATGAAATTTCTAGTTAGGTTCCCTTTCTCCAAGCTGTCAGAGTACCGAGCCAAGTTAGAGGATTTGGCAAGCAATGCAGGAGTGGTTTTCAGCTTGTACTTTTTGCCTCCTTGGCCAGACATTCTTATGCCCGGTATGTGCATCTCTTTTCACCACTTACTGACATGGTGAAATTGAGGAAATCACTCCTATATGCAAAATAAATGTAATGATAATATTTATCTCACAGGTGTATTGTGAAGACTAAATGTAATGAGCTATTCAAAAGGATATTACAAATCTAAATAAATATGCAAATATGTGACAATTTTCATCATTGAAATCATCTTTTTTTTTTTAATTTTTTATTTCTTTGACAGAGAGAAATCCCAACTAGGCAGAGAGGCAGGCAGAGAGAGAGGAGGAAGCAGGCTCCCTGCCAAGCAGAGAGCCCGATGCGGGGCTCGATCCCAGGACCCTGGGACCATGACCTGAGCTGAAGGCAGAGGCTTTAACCCACTGAGCCACCCAGGCGCCCCGAAATCATCATTTTTTAATAGCTGTCATATACAAAGTTCTGAGTGATTAATATCACTTTAATACAATACAGTGATTAATATCACTTTAATACAAATTTTCATCAGTTTTATTGCTCATATTTAGTCTGTTAGATATTCCCACTGCCCACCACACCTATCACGTTTTTACTCAGCTGCATATACTTAATATTATTATTGCTCTTTCCTGAAATATTTTAGCAATGCTTTCATGCACATTCCTAGCACTTCCAAAAAACTATTTCTCTTTCTTCCAATTCTTACATAGTACTTTCTCTTCTTTATTACCACATTTTTGGTTTGTATCACATAGTTAATGTATTAGCATTAGTCATACGTTATTCTGTGTTAATAGTTTTATACATATTTGAAAAAATTTTAATAGCTGTTAGTAATGATCAAAAATGAGACAATTTTTATAGAGAAAAGGCAGAAACAAAGCAAGGAAATTATTTGATCGGCTATAGTTTAAACGTTAGCCTTATTTGAAAAGGTTTTTGGTTGGCTGTTATTAGTTGTCTTTAGGTTGTGATTTTTTTTAAATTAAGATTTTATTTATTTATTTGTCAGATTGAGAGAGAGAGAGAGAGGACAAGCCAGGTGAGCTGCAGAGGGAGAGGGAAAAATAAGCTCTTGGTTGAGCAGGGAACCCAGTTCGGGTCTCGAAGCTTGGACCCTGGGATCATGACCAGAGCCAAAGGCAGACAGTTAACCAACTGAGCCACCCAGGCTTCCCTAGGTTGTCATTTCTTAACCTTGAGGCATTTATAGGCTTAGGTCTTGGTTTGCTTTTATAGACTACTAAGCAATACCTCATTCTAATGACCTCCTTATTTAATTAATTTAACAGTTATTAAACCTGTTATTTATGCAAGATATTTTGACACACATCATCTCATACAAAGCATATCATAAAACTAATAAAATATTATTTCATTTTATAGAGAAGACATTAAGAGTAAAGACTCTGATTTGCCCAGTCATACATTGAAGAAATGGCAGATCCAAGTTAACCAGGGTTAACTTGTTAACCAAGTTAACAAAACCAGAGACTTTACTACTGTTTACAGTAATAGTCTCAAATTGAAAACACAACCCATTAGCATTGTCTATTTTAGGCATTTGCTTTTAAAAACTGATCAAATAACTTACAAAAATTATAACAAAGTTCACATTTAATTCTACTTTGAAAAATGATATAACATGAATTTTTGAAGTGGCTGGTTAGCTAAGTTGGTTAGAGCGTGGTGCTGATAAAATGAACTAGTTGGATTTTCTCACTACAGAAACAAACTTTGCAAATAGTTTTGTATGTGGATTTTCATTATAATACTTAATATGTTTATACATGTGCTGCAATATTTCCATGTTAGACATCCTGGGGACAGAAGGAAGGCAAGTAAGAATGGTCAATTCTAATTCCCCTGGGTAGACTTCTGCTGTGCCTTCAGTCCTCAGTACCATATTAACACTCCAATAGAGCAGTTTTGACAGTGAAAGTAAATATTACTATTTTCCTTTCTCCACTGGCACCTGAAGGGTCTTTTTATCCTTGTATAAGTAGATGTCTCTGTGGATGTCTAGAAAAACAGAACAGAAGTACATTAAATACGCATATGAAAGGGAAAAAGATGCAGTTTAAGAAAAAAAAAGTGAGAAGCTTAGAACAAGGAGGGGGTTTATATTTCTTAGGGAAATGTTCAAGAGAGACACTTAGGAAAATATAGCCAGTGGGGACTGGGGGTTGAAAGGATGACAACTGTGTAATTTACATACTCTCCTCTGTCTCTTTTACAAAAGATTCAGACAACATTCATGTTCTTGTGAAATTCCTTTTCTGAGATTGTAAAATGGCCCGTTTTTTGCTTGAATTTTAGCAGGGGTAGAAATCAGAGGTTATCCAACAAAACTTCCCATATCTGTCTTACCCAGTATCCACAGTTGTGTGAGGTCACAGACTGTATATTATTCACTTTAGAATCTCTAGGAAAGTTAAAATGCCTAGAATTCATATTTGATGAATGCATTAAAGACAAATATAGAAAACATATAGCAGGGAGAAGAGGGATAAGAATAAAACATCAGTAAGACGGAAGCTGGAAAAGACAAGATATTGGATTTTGAAATGGAAAAATTTCATTGGAACTCTGTTGGTCAGTTTTTGTTGCCATCTTTGGGCAGTAACTTTGGAAGCCTTTTCCCCTTTTTCAAAATAGATAATTGTACCTCCAATTATCATTTTAAAATATGAGAGATTTAGATGACAATGTAATTAATAGATACTCAGAAAGTTGAATTGTATTATGCTTATCTTCAACTTACTCTGAGCAGAAAAAATCAGCAGAATTCAAACCCTCTCCATTAGATAATTTTTCTCCTGCTTCTTTGTTCTGTGAAAATACATTGTATTAAAAATAGCAGTTTGCTCTGAGATGATGCTTTACTTTACTAACTGTACACAGATACCTCTCTTACTTAAGTCTACCTAACCCATTAGACTACTACCTGCCTGATCTTTTCTTCTCCTAATCACTAATAAAGTATGCTGCTACTATCATCAATTCTATTATAAAGCAGGAAACCTGTGATAGAACAGAATTATAACCCAGCACAGAAACTGTAAAGAAAGCGATTCTACAGCTAACCAAAGGAAGGAATGGATTGAAGTTTGTGAGGATTTGGGAGACTTTTATGAAGAATGTGTTTTCTTTGTGGGCTTAAATGAATTCTGAATACTGTATTGCAGTATAAAATGAAAGCCAAAAAGCCATACACTATTGCAGTTTAAGAAAAAAATAATAATAAGTGCCTTTAGCTTTCTTGTGAAGAAGTTATTTTTTTGTGTGTGGTTTTTCAGTTGAAGTTGAGTATTATATATGAGTCGAAATGATGGTGATTGAAATAAATCTGAAATGTTCAAAGTCATGGTGCTCTTAAATAAGTAAACCTCATTTTCCAGTATTCAGTAGGCATTCAATTCCATTATGAAGCTTGAAAGGAATAATGTAGAAATCGATGTGGAATTTGAAAGAAGGGAGAAAATAATGTGTAATAATTGTTTTATCTCCTTGAGGAATGCTGCACTGCAAAAAATCCTATAGTCTGTATTTCTCTTTCATTAGTTTCCAATATTACAGAGGGAATTTGCTTTTTTTTTTTTTTCTGAAAGTATTACTAGGGCTTTTTTTTTTCCCCCCCTGTTTCTGCTTTGTGGTGTGGAATTTACCATTTTATTATTTTTTCCCTGGTCTCTGTTTGTGCCTTTAATTTCTTCTTAAGAACCTTAGTTCAAAGCTCATTACCTCATAATTGACCTTAGAAATGTTCTGCTTACACATCTTCTGATCTCTAGAATGTTTTCTCATAATCTGCTATGTAGAAGTCTAAAAGATAATTTTTTCCATACATAAAACTATTAAAATATTTTGCCCTTGATCAAGAAGTCACCTGTATCTTCAATACATGCTCCATATTCCAACTTCCTGGCCAACATTCAAAACCTTCTCTATCTGGCACAAATCTAAACTTCTAGCATGATTTTTCAATATTCTTTTTCTGAACCCCATAATCCTTTCACATTGCAACACAGTGTACACCTGTGTATACTGTTTGACTTCCACACCTATGTTCATACATAATCCATTACTACAAAAGTCTGAATTATACCTTTGAAATCTTACTCATTCATCCCAAAGCTAGGCTATAAAGGAAAATGGCCAATTTTTCACTCAAATTACAAATTCATCTTTCTTTTCCTCAGCTGTAACATTTTTTAAAATGTAAATTATACTCTTGGTTTATATTTTTCTTGAAAATATCTTATTCCTACTAGAAGAATATAAATAGGAGTTAAGCCTACTTTATATGTCCAGTGAAGTGTTTCACAAACACATCCCATAGCCTGTAAGGTAAACTTGAAAATATATAGATTTTCAATCCATACAAAAGAATTTCTTATTCAGTATGACTGAATATTTAATATATCACCCCAAGGTTTAGAAAACCATAATCTACTTCAATTGTATAATTCCAAGTAAAGAATAAATCATTTTTATATAAAAGAAAAGTTTAATGCATGAGTATTTATGAATAAATGAACTACGGGAAGAATGAAATGTTTTGTTAGAGAAATGCTAAATTATGGAAGAATTAACTTTAGCTTTGCTATTTAATTCTTTTGAAGCAGAAATTTAGTTTTGCTAGTCCCAGTTTCTTCATGTGTAAAACTGAAGAAATGTCATTTGAAACCCAATTAAAAAATAGGCTACAATATATTTTTTAAAGATTTATCTATTTAAGAGACAGATTTTCTTAAGATATAGGCACCTCTGTTTCTTTTATATATTGTTTAAGATTTTATTTATTTATTTGACAGAGAGAAAGAGAGAGAGAAAGAATAAGCAGGGGGAGCAGTGGGCAGAGGGAGAGGGAGAAGCAGACTCCCTCCTGAGCAGAGAATCAGATGTGGAACTTGATCCCAAGACCCAGGGATCATGACCTGACCTTAACTGACTGAGCCACCCAGACATCCACGACCTGTGTGTTTCTGAGGCTCCGGGAACAATATTTTTGTTTTTGTTTTTGTTTTGATTTATCTCTTATTTTGTCATTTCAGCTCAAAATTCCTTCTGCTCTTTAGAATTTGTGAGGTGAAAACACAATATTGTACATAGTACATATGTCTCCTATAGCTGAGGCCAGATTAATTTTTATCAAAGTAGCAGGCAGAAAATAGACAGGCCATGAACTATAAAGTATGGACAGGAAGTAACAGTTGAAATACCAGACATTTTCTTCTTGCGTCCCATGAAGTATGTGTTTCCACAAAATCTTCTTTTGTAGAAAGTATATCTCACTTGTTTCAGAGGAAGAGGAAGCCCTATGCAAATCAGATGTGTAATCTATCACTTCCTTTATCTCTAGGACTTTGCCTTATCAACATTTCTCTGATCTTTCTATGAATTTCCTCCATTGTTATGCACTTACTTATTCATGTGATGTATAACTTTTCAGAATCTAATATAATCCAGACATTGTGCTAGGTTCTGGAGATAATGATATGGATAAATGGAACCCAGAGAGGTGAGCAGATATTATCCACATGAAAATATGGAAGAACATTCTTGGCAGAGGAAGCAAATGCATCTGGTTAGAAGAATGAAACAGTCTGTGGGACATGAGGAATGACCCACAACCCTTTCTCAAACTCAGAGAGATGGAACTTCTGGGTAAGTATGACCTAAGCTCCCAGTTTAGGGTATGGTTTCCCCCTAAGAAGGACAAACTATCAAGATTTTTTATCCTTCTAATCAATTCCATGTTGCAGAAGTTCTATTTGAAGCAAGGATGACTAAGAATTCTGGGCTCCTTTCTTTTACCCACCCTCAATTTCCAAAGAGGAATTTCTACCACAAGCATGGCAGGCCAAAATCTGCAGGGTCCTCATCATTCTCTTTTGTAGTTTGCTCAGAAAATGAAGAATCTGTACCATGGGAAGTAAACTGAGAGGACCAAGTCCTACTTCTTCTGTTCAGTATCTACTCAGAGACCAAGGTTATCACTCAAAAAAAAAAAAAAAAAAAAAAAAAAAAAGGACATTTATCCACACCTGAGCCCTAGACAGTGGTACTCTGCCTAGGGGAAGAACAGGCTATAAGACCAGATGCTGGAGGAGCTCCCTCTAAAAAGAGCTTTTATTCAGAACACAGAGAAATTCAAGCCAAAGAACACTGTTAAAAGCAATAAAGATTTTGGTGGTGAGAAAGTAAAAGAAGGCTGGTAACACTATAATAAAAACAAAGCAAATAGAAACAGAGCTTAACATATAGAGTTGTAATATATATGACAGTAGCACAAAGGAGACAGATAAGAAAAAACTGTATTGGTATAAGGAAATGGAGATAGGTGGTTTCTGAAACCCAGAGGAAGAAAGCATGAAAACCAGAAATGAAAAATAATAACATAATGAACTGTAAGTATATTTGCCTTCTTCCCACTTTCTTTAAAAGATAAAATATTGGGGTGCCTGGGTGGCTCAGTCAATTGAGTGTTAGACTGTTGATTCTGGTTCAGGTCATGATCTTAGGGTCATAGGATCAAGCTCCACCCTCAGCAGGGAGTTTGCTTGAGATTCTCTACTTCTTCCTCCCCTTCTGCCCCTCCCCCCTGCTTGTGCATGCTCTCTCTCTCTCTCTCTCTCTCTCTCAAATAAATAGTCTTTTAAAGAAGATACAATAGTGCATAAAGCGATAGTTATAAAAATTACTATTGAGTTTGTAACACCTCTAAATGTAATATGTATAATAGTAATAGCACAAAAAAGGGAAATATTTGGTAGGGCTATATTGGGGTAACATTTATCAATCTCATTGGAATTAAATAGCTCTGAAATAGATCCTGGTATATTCAGATGTACATTGTAAGCCCTAGAACAAATTCAAAAAATCCAGATTGGAAATGAAGATATAAAACTATTTCTCTGTGTAGATAATATGATCTTATCTGAGGAAACTTCTAAGTATTTTACTTAAAAGCTGTAAGAACTAATTATTTCAGCACAGTTTCAAGGTAGAAGATAAATATAAAAATAATTACATTTCTATAATATGGCAATAAAATATGAAAATTGAATTAAGGAAACATTCTTTTTTATAATAGTATCAATGATAATAAAATACTTAGGAATATTTTTAACAAAATGAGTGCAAGACTTGTACACTGAGGGGCACCTGGTGGCTCAGTGGGTTAAAGCTCAGGTCAGATCATGATCTCAGGATCCTGGAATCGGGCCCCACATCAGGCTCTCTGCTCAGTAGGGAGCCTGCTTCCCTCCTTTCTCTGCCTGCCTCTCTGCCTACTTGTGATCTCTGTCTGTCAAATAAATAAATAAAATCTTAAAAAAAAAAGATTTGTAAACTGAAAATTGCAAAATGGTGAAAGAAATTAAGGAAATGGAAATAATAAAAGGAAAGATATCTCATTTTCATGGATCAGAAAGCTTAATATTTTTAGGGTGACAGTACTGCCCACATTTATATACAGATTCAACAGAATCTTTATCAGTATCCCAACTGTTTGCTTTTTTTTTTTAAGCATTTGACAAATTGGTCCAGAGGTTCAAATGGAATTTGAGGGAACCAGTAATAGTCAAACCAATCTTGAAAAATAAAAAAGTTGGAGAACTCACAATTCCTGATTTCAAATTATAGATTTCAAAAATCTGTAATAATCAAGAAAGTGTGGTAATGGTAAAAGAGCAAACATGTAGATCAATGGAACAAAATTTAGAGACAAGAAATAAACCTTTTTATTTATGGACAATTGATTTTTTTACAGGATCTCAAGACAAGTAATGGGGCAGAGAACAGTCTTTTCAACAAATGGTGCTGGGACAAATGGATATCCACATTAAAAGAATGAATTTGGACTTTTTATTTAAAACAAATATAAAAACATTAATATGGGTCATAGATCTAAATTTAAGAGGGAAAACTCTAAAACTCTTACAAGGGAATACAGGAATAAGTTTGTGTGAGCTTAAAACATATAATTTGGATAATACATACTGCATCAAAAGCACAAATGACCAAAAATTGTTAAACTATAATTCCTCAAAGTTAAAAAGTTTTGTGTTGTAATCAATACCATAAAAAACCACTTAGAATGTGTTAATATTTGTAAATTATATATTTGATAAAGGATATATCTAGATTAAACAGCTCCTACAGCACAACAATAAAAATAACAAATAACCCAATTAAAAAGTAGATATATGATTTGCATAGATATTTCTCCAAATATATATACATGCCCAGTAAACACGCAAAAAGGTGTTCAATATGACTATCCATTAGTGATATGTAAAATCAATTTATAATAACATATCTTTTTATATCCATTAGACAACCTGTTATCAAAAAGACATACAATAATACATGTTGGCAAGGATATGGAAAAATTGGAACCTTCATACAGTGCTGGTGGGAATGTGAAATGGGGCAGCAACTTTGACAGAATTTGGCAGTTCCTCAGAAAACTAAATAGAGGACTATCATATGGATCAGCAATTCCTCTGCTAAACATAGACTCAGGAGAAATTTTAAAACATATTCACACAAAACTTATAAACTAGTCTTTACTGCAGCATTATTTATAATATCCCCAAAATGAAAATTACTTAAATAACCAAATACCTGATGGCATTTGTACATGGTAGATGCATAAAGTGGAATATTGTTCTGCATTCAGAAGGAATGTGATGCCGATAACATATTTCATGGATGAACCTGGAAAAATTTATCACCAATGAAAGAAACCACAAAAGACGACATACCATATGATTCAATGCACAGAGACAGAAAGTAGATTAGTGGCTGCCTATGTCTAGGTCTTGTTGAAGGAATGGGGACTGCCTGCTAATTGGTATATGTGGTTTATTTTTGAGGTAATGAAAATGTCCTAAAGTTGTGAACTACCGTAGTATGCTAAAAATCACTGAATTATACCCTTAAAATGGCACATCAAGGATGTGGTGAATTTAAGTTTTATGTAGCAGTGAACATACTAGCCCAGGTGGGAGATATAAGCTTATCTTGTATCTTGGTGATTTTTACAAAATCAACAGAAATGGGCCCATGCTATCCATATTTTGCATGTAGACTTGCAGAATAAACTGAACTGTTTCTGAAGTTTGAGAAAGAGAGAAAAGAAAACTGCCCCAAAATTTTTGGAAAAGCTAGATGGTGAAAGGTGCCATCGATGAAGATGGAGGATGAGGAAAGGAAGGTACCAACATTTGGTAAGTATAGGATGGGAGATAAGTATATTAGGTTATATACAGGTTGTATACAAAACTTTTGTAATGAATGTAAGCACAGGGACAGAAACAGTATAGAGGAACAAGGTAACTGGTCATGGGATCAAACCCAGTGCAACTTACACATTCAGAATAGGACAGAGAAAGTCAAGTTGCTAAAGTAAACTGAAAATCATCAGCAGCACATAGAGCATAGAACAGCAGCAATAAAAAGAAAAAAGAAATTTATGTTCAGCAACTTAATGCATAATAAGGAAAGAAGAAGTATTCATCTATTTTTAAAAGCTCCATTGTTAAAGTAAGATGACAACCCACAAAAAATCCCTTTTGTTGGGGCGCCTGAGTGGCTCAGTGGGTTAAGCCACTGCCTTCAGCTCAGGTCATGATCTCAGAGTCCTGGGATCAAGTCCCACATCGGGAATCTCTGCTCAGCAGGGAGCCTGCTTCCCTCTCTCTCTCTCTCTCTCACTGCCTACTTGTGATCTCTCTCTCGCTGTCAAATAAATAAATAAAATCTTAAAAAAAAAAAATCCCTTTTGTTAAACAAAGAGAGATCACAGTTGACTTTGAAAGACCACTTTCCATAGAGGTATAACCAGATTGGTGTAAGTTAAAAGTGATTAAAAAAAATGAAACTGGTGTGTTCAATAGTTTCTTCAAAGAAACAAGATATAAATGTGTGCTGAGAAAGTAGCACTTTAGGAGAATGTGTATCGAAGGAGAATTTTTTTTAAGAAGGAAGCTACCAGAATATAAGTACTATTAGCCGAAATGCTGCACAGGAGATGACAGAAAGATGAGTGTGAATGAGGTGTGAGGAAGAGATAGCATGCTGAACACAGGGAAGGGTACCTGCAGTAGACAGAGATACACTGCTTTTGTTCCAGCAGGTTTGAAGGAGAAGACCAAGAGACACAGGTAATTTTGAGTTCAGCATAATGGCTGCTTTGCTTTGCTTAAAAATATGTGGTACATAAACAATGAATTTTGGAAGGCTGGAAAAAAATTAAATTAAATTAAAAAAATATGTGAGATGAAAGGGTGATGGTGAGAGCAGTAAATTGGCTGTTACACATATTAAAAACAATCATCAATCATCTTTACAGTTATTCTGCCTTTATATAACACACATCACTATCTCCCTCCATTTTTGTATTACCCATTCTCTTTTTTCACTCTTACAGTTAATTTTCCCAAAAAAAGTCTGTTCCTCCTGTCCTTATGTCATCTTCACCTTCTCAGCTCACTGCCACATCGTGTCATCACTCCACGTAAATTATTTTGTACTTATTTGAGCAGAGATGTTCTATTAATCTCTTTATCTTTGACCTCTCTGCCACAGTAGGCACTTGAACCTCTTGCCTCACCTGATTTCTCTAACTCTACTCTGCCTTTGTCTATTTCATGGCTGACCTCTGTTCAGTCTGTGCTGCTTTTATGTTTCTTTGAGTGCCTCTAGCAACTTGTCCGCTGTTTTATTTTCTTCTCTCGATATGCTTTCCTAAACACTTTATACCTTTGGCTTCATCTAAAACCTAAAAATTCATTGACACAAATTTATTTGAAAATATGTATTTTTTAAACTCAAATCTAAATGTCAGTATTCTTTAAAACACTTCTTGGATTTCCTTTTGTATCTCAAAGCCAAGTTGTCAGGTCAATTTCCTGCCTTTTTTTCTGCTTCTGTATTCCAAATCATAGTGACATGGATAGCCTTGTTGTCTAAGGATGAATCTCTATAAATATACTATTCTTCCCATCTAGCTCTCCAATTAATTGGCATAACTCATTTTTCTGCTTCCTAGTTTTAGTATATCTCCATCTCTTTTGTCAATTCTTCCCTCATCTGTTACTTCATACTTTTTTTAATTTTTTTAAGATTTGTGTATCTGTTTGTTCATTTTAGAGAGAGTGAGCAGGGGGGAGGGGCACAGGGACAGAGAGAAGGGAGGGAAGCAGAGACCCTGCTAAGAGGGAAGCCTGACATGGGACTCTATCACAGGGCCCTGAGATCAAGCCCTGAGTTGAAATCAAGAGTTGGCTGCTAACCTAGTCAGGTAAGCAGGACACCCACACAGGTGTCCTGCATTCTTTCTTTCTTAAACTGTGTTGTCTTTTGTTGCTCTCCCTACCTTGAGCCACATCCATATCCAATAATTTTAAAGGTACCTCATCCTGTCTTCAGTTTTCAGAGGAAGGGACTTCATCTCACTCTTGAGAAGCCATACATATGAAGATAGCAAGTCAAAAGGGAATATGCACACCTTTAGAATCAAGTCCTACATAATTAGTACAATAGAAAATGCCATGTATGAAAGGAACCTTATCTCTCTCTCTCCATTCCCTAGCTTGCTATGAATATTTCAGCCATTAGGAATTTGCCAAATTACTTAAATGTTCCAAATCCTTAAGTACATTACAAAATAATAATAACTTGCCTGCCATTTAATTCATTTAGTTGAATTTTGTGTGATTTAAATGAGTATTTATATTGTCTCTAAATAAAAGTTACATCTGGATATTTACCATATTTTCCTCTTTTTTTAAATTTTTTTAAAGATTTTATTTATTTATTTGACAGACAGAGATCACAAGTAGGCAAGAGAGGCAGGCAGAGAGAGAGAAGGAAGCAGGCTCCCTGCTGAGCAGAGAGCCCGATGCACGGCTAGATCACAGGACCCCAGGATCACGACCTAAGTGGAAGGCGGAGGCCTTAACCCACTGAGCCACCCAGGCGCCCTCATATTTTCCTCTTCTTAAATATTTTTTTTCTTTAATACTGTCACTTAGGTACGAAAAGGAAACTTGGAAGTACAGCAGTGTGGTGAAAATTCTCCTGGGAGTCAGGAAGCAGGAGTTCTGGATCCATTTCTTAACACTCTTAAGTGGAGTGGACATAGCAAGTTCACATACATACTCCAGGAGTCAGGTTTCTCATTACTGAGAATGTGCCAAGTTTATCAGAATGACATTTAACATTGCTTGAGTTTTCATAGATTATGATTCTATAGCTTTTATATTTCCATTCATAATTCTGAAACAAAGCTGTTGTGATTTTTATTTCACCTATCTTTAGTTTTATTTCCAGTTCCCTCTCTCTCCGTCTCTCTCTCTCTGTCAAATAAATAGTTTTATTTCCAGTATAGGTGAAACATAAAAAAGTTGAAAATCATCAATAGTAAGATTAGTGAGAAAAACATTGCAGAAGGAACAGAAGGACCAACGTCTCTCAGAAAAGACCTTCACCCTAAGAGAAAGGAGTTAGATTTAAAAATTGAAATAGGGCTTTTAAAATCATGTGGATAACTTACCAGAGTGATATTTTGTTTTTTTATTGAACAGACCTGAACTTTAGCTTTAGGGTACACAGAGTAAAATACTTTATTTTAAATCTCAGTAATTCTAAATTATTCATGATTTATGAAACGATCATTTGAACTAGAGTAAAATTTCATTGTTTAGCAAATTTTCCTTTTAGCGGATTTTTAAAATAATGATATTAATGTAAACAGGCCAGAAGGAGAAATGTGTTAATTGAGTTTGACAGATAATGTTGGACACTTACCAAGTAGTGAGTTTGACAAAAATCATGCTTCACATCAACCCCTGCAGAAAGGTTAATGGGTGTCTAGGAACAAAGACAGAAAAAAAAAAAAAAAGCCTTAAGAGCTGTGAGACTGCTTTATTTTTTAACTGCAAAATCATTGCAACTAATAAATGCTTAAGAAAAAGAATAATTAAATTTGGCCTAAGAAGACTGTATAAATTTTTAAAGAAATTGTTAGATCAGAATGAACCTTCAATAATGGTAGTGATATCAGAAGAATACATGATGCTTATATTACACATTAAGAATTTAAGAACCATGTTGAAAAGTTCAATTTGTTTCTCATGGTAAGTCTGTGGAAACAATATGGAAAATGCTATTATACTTTCTCAAACAATGAGAACTTAAGAATTAGAAGAGATAATATATTTTGGTTATAGAAACTGTAAGCAGGTGTGAAATCCAGTTCTTCAGTAACTGGACTTCTTTATTGCCCATAAGACAATGAACATCAAATAGGAAAGGTGAAGAAAAGAAAACGAACATTTCTCAAGGACTTCTTACCTGAATGCCTTTTGAAAATGCTGTCATAAAACACAGAGTAGCACTCCACATTCATTCAAAGAATTTAGGTAATGTGTCGGTAAATTCAGAGATGTTGGTTGATACTCTTTTTTTTTTCTATTTTTATTCCAAGATCTAAGGGTTGCCACTATCGAGATGCTAGGATTTAGATAGTTTTAAGGGAATAAAAAGAATGAATAAAATAATTATATGTGAATGAAAGTATTATATTTGGAGAGCAAAGATTATACACAAGACAAGGTGTTGATATTAATAGAAATTAACAGAATATATTTAGAAAGGAAGATTAGAATCATGTTTTAAGACTGAATTTCAGCTTGTGCATTTGTACTACATATTTTAATTCAGGGGAGGCCACAAAATATTTCATGCAAGGGAGTTGCAAGGACTTATTTGTTAATCACAATGCAAAATCTAGATGTTGATGATATGTATGTTTAGTAAATAGCTTAGGAATAAATTATCTCATTATAGAAGTAGCAAAGAGGGCAAAGTTCATTGCATTTCTATTTCTTGCCCCTCCTCACATTTAGGGAAGACCATATCACAACCTGGGCAAGGAAATGATATGTGCCCTTTCCAGGCTAGTCAGGAGCTTCTCTGGTCTCTCTTACTTTGCCTTGGCAACATTTGCCCATTTGCTCCAGATAGATATTTTCACTCCAAGATGTTGAGCTTCATCTACATTCTTGAGTGACTATGTGCAGCAGAGAATTCCCTACTGCCATGGGACTTCACTGAATATGAATCTGAACATAAATTTAACTTTGTGTTTGTCACCCCACTGAGATCTTGATAATTTCTGTTAACTACATTACAACCTACCTAGTACTGACTGGTAAAGAAATTGACATGAAAAAAATGAGGTGATCCTTCTACAAAAAAATATAAAAAAATATGTAGCATAGAGTGAGAATGTTGATTAAAGGGTGGGAAGCTGATGAACCATGATATCTGGTGGCTAAATATTTAGAAAAAAAGTTGACTGAAATTAAATGGATGCAAGATAACTTAATCAACCTAGATCCCTATGAGAAAAGGTAAGAATACAGAATCTTTTTAATATGTCTTGGTTTCATTGGTTATATTGCCAAGATATTAAAAGAAAGAGGAAAGCTCAGGGAAATGAATGATAATTTGAAAGCAAAATAGAAAATGAATATAGAATTTCCAGAAGAAAAAACTACTTTTCATTGCTAAAGACCCCAATTACTTCTCAACCCCAAAGAGCAAAAAATAAGACCAAGAGAGTATGTAAATGGTGAATCCTAAGTATCTTTCAAATGATGAAATTGCACAAGGAATAGAAAAGGGAAATATATGTGTAACTCCCAGTGAATTATTTCAATTCAATGACTCAGAGCAAAGAAGAATGTAGATTTCTGATCAAAGACACTCCATTCAAGGTATCCAATATTGAGTTGGGAAGAAAGATGGACAGAGACTAGAAAGTAAAATTGAAAACAAAAACAAATAAAAACAAATATTTCACTTCAATATATCTTGAAAAATATACGTGTGTTTACTAAATTTTAGAGAAATATATTCTGTAAAAATTGTCAAAAGTTAGTCCTAAAATATACTCTTACTGTTTAAGGCAAAACCTGTCTTGTGAGGGGGCCTGGGTGGCTCAGTCATTTAACCATCTGCCTTGGCTTAGGTCCTGATCTCAGGGTCTGGGGATCATGCCCTCTATGGGACTGCCTGCTCAGTGGGGAGTCTGCTTCTCCCTCTGCCTCTCCTCCCCCTCATGTGCACACACCCTCTCTCAAATAAATAAAGTCTTAAAAAAACAACAACAACTAGGGGCATCTGGGTGGCTCAGGTGGTTAAGAATCTGCCTTTGGCTCAGGTCTTGATTCCAGGGTTTGGGGATCGAGCCCTGCATTCGGGTGCCTGTTCACTAGGGAGTCTGTTCCTCCCTCTCCTTCAGCCCCTCTCCCCTGCTCATGCTTTCTCTCTGTCTCAAATAATTAAATAAAATCTTAAAAAAAAAAAAAATCAACAACAGCAACAACAACAGCGAACTGTACTTTGGCTCCAAATATTTACAAGCTGGAAAGCAAGCTCCTTCCAGGGTGTGAAACCAGGTGTTTTAAGTGAATTGATGAATAATGGACTCTTTCAAAGTCTCTGCAGCAGGATTTTATTACTAGTTTGGAACAGTCATTGACATTAACATTTTCTAAATTTTTGAATGTGATTATTACAGTTTTGCCTTTCCTGTTCTATTACTATATTGTGGGTGTATTCTATTACTATATTGTGGAGTGAGGCAATTAAAGGATCTTTTTGCCTTTCTTTTTTTGTTTTTGTTTTCCAACTCCCTACCTCCCCTCCAAAACTTTTAATATTATGATTTATAGTAAGGTAAATATTTGGTCTTCATCCCCATTTCTTTCTTTCTTTTTTTTTTTATTGTTTTTTTTTTCAGTGTTCCAGGATCCATTGTTTATGTACCACACCTTGACTTTTTTTTTTTTAAGATCTTATTTATTTGACAGATCACAAGTAAGCAGAGAGGCAGGCAGATAGAAAAGCGGGCTTTCTGCTGAGCAGAGAGCCCCATGCAGGCGCTCAATCCCAGGACCCTGAGATCATGACCTGGTCTGAAGGCAGAGTCTTAACCCACTGAGCCAACCAGGAGACCGAACTTTTTTACTTTTTTGAAAAGTCATAACCTGGCTATATACAGGGACTGGTTGGAACTGTATGCTTTGATCCAAACAATTTCTACATTTGGGTAATGAGCTGAGAAAGATGCATAACTTACAGGGAGAGCATATTTTCTAAGCTATTTTGTATGTGACCAAGTAGGATAAGGGACATGGAAGAATTTCTCAGAGAGTTAAATACCTTGTGAAATTGTCAAATATTTTTTATGAGTTAGGAAGAGAAAAAAGAGAGAATTTGGTAGTTAAAAGATTGAATTGAAGGATATTAATACTTACTAAATATTCCATTTCTTATTTTTTCTCTACATTATCCAGATGCCCTCCAAATATGTGAGGCTATGTGTACCTCTGGTCAGAGGGCTATGAGAGAAGGTGATATATATTACTCTGAGTGCAAGCAATGGAAACCCATTAATGAGTGCCTAATATTTTTTCCTCTGATTCATTGCCTGACTACTGCATATTGCTGCATATTTCAGTTGGTACAGAAAGGAAAAGATAGAGATTTTGTTACTTTGGGTACTTGAAAGCCTGTGTGGAGCAAAACACTTTAATGTTCCACATTAACTGGACATGTAACATGAACAAGAAGTAATTTTTGTTTTATTTTGTTTGGTTTTAAGCCACAACAAAACTGGGGTTATTTGATATTCCAGCCTTTATTGACTTCTCGGGTAGTGATCTGAGTGTCTTAGCCACTGCACAGTGGCTTTCCTTTCTTCTTTCTAAGACATTAGTTAACTAAATTATTCACCATTCCTAAAGAGATCTCATCTAAATGGTATGCAATCTCTGGTAAACATCAATCTAAAGCACACAGTTTGCTTTTTTGGTAAATACTTGGACTACCAAAAATTAGAAAAGTTTCTTATGTGAAAACCAGGAGGATAAAAGAGGAAAATAGCTCATAAATTGCATATGAACATTTCTCTGTTGGTCATAGGTTAAGATTTTGCCTGATTTCCATAGTATGAATGGTGCCATGAGGCCAATAAAAAAAAGTCCTAGTTTTTTTCAGCCAGCTTATCTTCGTATTCCCTCCATAGCCCTCAAGAACACCAATTTATAGTATCCAAAATTATAATTGCTTTTGGATGATAAATCTATAAGTATTTTAATATTGGGGAAAAAAGGGTGACAATATTGGTGAAAATAAAAGCCAGGAGACAGGAACTTACTTTTAGAAGTATAACAATAAATTATATAATAAGCAATTAGAATCTTGTGTCAGCAAGTATATACATATTTCTTTTACTCACTTCAATGAATATGAAAGAAAGATCTAAACCAATAATTGAATTAAAGAAAAGTATATTATCTGGATAAATAGTTACATGTTCTAAAGCAGGGTGCAATTCACTCTTTACAAATTTAAAACATCTGCTGGATGAACAAATGTGAATGTATCATTATAAATTTGTATTGCTTAATTTAATTGGAAATTGTCTTTTTTGAGTTATTGTATATAAATGAATATAATTATATTTCTTTAAAATACAGATTTTTCTACTGCTTGATTAGCTTGAAATATTAACACATAACTTTGGGTGTCTTCTGTTTTTTTATATAAACATGTTATCTATCAATTTTTACTCATATTCACCCAGAAAAATCTAAAACCTGGTTGAACCCTTTACCTCTCTGATTTATCTGATATACATCCCATGGCTGCTAGATAACAGCACTGGATTAAGTAAAGCTGCTTTATTTCACTTGGAATTTGTAATAAAAAAAAAAATCTTAAAAATGTCCTCTATATGCTGTAGCACAAATTACTTTTGTTGCCTGAATTAGTCAGGTTTCTCCAGAGAAATGGAGTCAATAGCAGTAGAGATTTATTATAGGAATTGACTCACATAGTTATGGAGACCAAAAATTCCCACTGTCTGCTGTCTGCAAGCTGGAGAACCAGACAAGTCAGTTTTATAATTCAGATTGAATACAAAGGTCCAAGAACCAGGAACTTCAACGACCAAGGGCAGAAGAAGATGGAAGAAGAGAGAGAGAATTCATTCTTCATCTACCTTTTTGTTCTCTTCAGATCTTTAATGCTGGGTGATACCTTGCCCACATTGGTAAAGGCAGATCTTTACTTAGTCTACTGATTCAAATCCTAATCTCTTCCAGAAACAACCTCAGGGACATCCAGAAATGACATTTTACCAGCTCTCTGGATATGCCTTAGCCTGGTCAAACTGGCATCTAAAATTAACCATCACATAGGCTAATATCTGTGCTCCCCTTCTCTGGCAACAGATCCCAAATTATTGCTGGATTCATGGCAAAAATAAAGACTGTATTTCAGTTTGCCTTGCAGCTAGGCATGACTACATATCTAAATTCTGGCCAAATTGCATATAACATAAAATGATGCAAGAAACTAATAGTAATTGTGTTTGAACAGAAAGAATTTGCCCTTCTTCCTTCTGTCTTTATCTTCTTCTGGATGTCTGGAAGGCATATAAATGGTGGTATCCTATCAGAGAGCTTAAGCAGGCAACCTGCACCATGAGGTGGGAACAAGGTTAAGGGCAGTGGAAGAAAAATTGGGAATTTGGTTTCCTGATGATCACATTATCCTCACACTCCCTCCGGTCTGTCTGTACATATGTATAAGAAATAGTAAAACTGTGGTCTTACTTAAGCCATCCTTACTTTTCTTTCCTGTTATTCATATTTTAACAATAACAAATGCAACCATACTTCAATCCCTTTTACTTATAATGAACTTTCTTTTCCTCACTTCCTAAAATGTTTACTTTGCAGCCTTTGATTTCTTTTTCAGTGTTCCATATGTTTTCATTTCCTCTCATTTTCAGTTGCAGTCTTACCCACATTTCATTGAGGAAATAAACAGCTACACATTTTCTCACTCTCACATTCTGAAATCTACACACCTACTGCTTTTGTTCCCATCATCTTTATTCCTGTTAAAAGTATTTCTTACGGGCGCCTGGGTGGCTCAGTGGGTTAAGCCACTGCCTTCGGCTCAGGTCATGATCTCAGGGTCCTGGGATCGAGTCCCACATCGGGCTCTCTGCTCAGCAGGGGGCCTGCTTCCCTCTCTCTCTCTCTGCCTGCCTCTCTGTCTACTTGTGATCTCTCTCTGTCAAATAAATAAAATAAAAAATCTTAAAAAAAAAAAGTATTTCTTCCTGTAAACCAAGAAACCAAGAAACAATTTCCCCATTTCTGCTATGGATCATTTCTACTCTAGACTTCCTAATATCTGCATTTTTCCTTAACTCCTCTCTTGCACCATCATTCTCTCCATTTGGGCTGAATAATTTCACTGGTGTACAGACACTTTCTATTAGTAATGTTCTTGCCAAATAGTGAAATATGGAGAACACCAAATTCTCTGTTCCCTTTCACAGCTAACTATCTCAAAGAATCACCTATACACAGTGTGCCCATACCTTACCTTCTACTCATTCTTCAATCAATTATAAAATCAGCTTTCAACCCCAGAATTCTAGTGAAACTGCTCTCTTCCCAGTCACTAGTGAACTCAACATTCAGAATCTAAAGTAAACTCTCCCATCGTCATATTTTTAATCTTTGGGGATCATTTAAAGATGTGAGCTCATCATCATTCTTGTACAAATGGTAGTATTTTGTCACCAATTATTATTGTTATCGCCTCTACCTCATTGACAGTTTCTTTCCAGAATCCTTTTTCCATTCTCTGTCCTCTGGTTGGCCTCTAAAATTACATGCTTCACAGGGAGGATTTTAGTCCCTTTTCTGTCTTGGAATTCCCCAGTCAATTGTGTCATTGATTTCCCAAATTTTCAGTTCAATGCCATGTTTTAAATTTATGCCTCTGCCCCAAGTCTCTGTAACCCCCTACACACACCTCCAAGGATGTACTTGGTGTTTCCTCCTGGTCTTTCACAGATATCTCAAACTTATCATGTCCAAAACTGAAGTCTTAATTCCTCCCCTCCACAAATAATAGCCTGATAATACCCCCGATTCATCAATCTTAGGAAATCACACTCTTTTTCAATTGTTTAACCCATAATCTTAATGGTCATTTTGACATCTCCCTTTCTTTTATACTCCTGCAAATGATATCTGTTTTACCAACCTGTTCTGTTAATACCATGTTGCATATTTCTCAAATCTATCTACTCTTCTCCATCACATCCTAATCTATCCACTTCCCTCACTTATCCAATAGTTTCCTAAGCAGTGTTAACACTTATATCCCTTCAATATATTTCCCACAGTGCAGCAAGATAAAGGAATATATTATATCATTTTGTTCCTTAAAATAATTTTATTTTTTATTGCATTGGAAAAATTAAATTTCTTAGCACATACACACATAAGAGCACATATAATTACATTGATCCTCATATAAAGCAATCATTGGTCATCACTCAGTTTATGTAATACAGAGTCATTGTTTGTAGTCTTCTCACGTTAGAAAAGTGGAAAGTCTATTGCTTATTATATACAAATGATCCCTAACAATACACTTCCAGAACCCTGATATTCCCTATATTAGCACTCTGTTTACTTCCATTATACCACGTCTTACAATTTGCTATTATTTTCTTTATATATTTTATAATTAGCAGTGGCTCTCTCCCATATTAGATCCCAAGCCCCACCCTGGTCTTTTTGCTATTCTGTCTTCAGCACCTAGCAAAATGTCAGGTAGAATAGATACTCAATTAATCCCTGTTTGTTGGATAAATGAGAGGACAAAATACTTACTTTGTGTAAGTTTTTCTATGGAAGAAACACTGGACTCAGTATGAGAAAACCTGAGTTACAGTGTGGACTCTCACTATGTCTCAGTCTGTTTGACCTACAATAACCAAATACCATACATTAGGTGGCTTATTGTAATGGGTTTGTTGAATTAACACTTGTTAAGTGGAACACAGGGTCTGAATGGTGAGTCATAACTCAAAATGTGACCACAAGAACAATTAAAAGAGAGAAATTTATTATTCACAGGTCTTGGATAAAATATCTGGCATGCCTCCTGGCCACAATGGAGATCAAGGTAGGGTGCAGACAGATAAAGAAAGACAGAACCTGGGACACATGACTTTATTAGGGACTGTGCATAGAGTGCTTTGGAGTACTCAGGCTAAGGCCAGATTGGTCAATTCAAGCCAGAAGAGTTCGATTTTGGTAAGCCCTATGGGAGTCTTATCTAAGGGGAAGATATTGGGAGGCAGGGGAGACTGCTGATTGATCACAGGGGCTGTTGAGGCAGTCATATTAGGAACTTACATTTACTTGTGACTCTGAGGGCAGCTATGTAGGTTTGTACTTGCATGAGAACCTAGTCCCAGTTTAAGATTACTGTCAGGTGCTTGGGCAGACGAAATGGATGCTAAGTCCCAATACCATGGATTAGCTTAGCTAAATACTCAACATTTGTAATCAACAAACTTTTTTATTTCTCATGGTTCTGGAAGCTGCAAAGTCTAAGATCAAGGTATGAGCAGATTCAGAGTCTGAAACCTTACTGATGACCATCTTCTCACTGTAAACTTACGTGGCAGAAACGGGACAAGCAAGCTCTCTTAGACCTCTTTTATGAAGGCACTCATCCCATTCATGAGGGCTCACTATCATGACATAAGCACCTCTGAGAGGCCCACCTCATAATACCATCATGCTGGGCATTAAGTTTATCGTAAATTTTGGGGGGGGCACAAATAATCAGTCTTTAACACTCTCTGAGGTCACATGGAAATATTTCAGTTATTAAGGTATTTTCAGATTTCTAAGGTCTCTTAAATTTGGAGAATTTTCTGTACCATTATAAATTGTCTACAAATTTAAAGATAAAGCTAAATAAATAATAGTAATAAGGCTTTCTTTATTTAAAACAGTACTAAACACATTCTAAAAAACTTAAACTTATTCTGAAGTTTCCAAATTTAGAATAAATTTGCTGATCACAAAGAAAATAAGGGATTAGAAATAATAACCTATCTAATAAAGTTAGATTTGTCATGGTAAATCCAAAGGTATAGAACATCATTTTCCAAAGCAAATATGAGCCTAAGTGAAAAATAATTTCTCAATATATAAGATTAACTGACCAAATTTACTTATACTTTAAAAGATATTTCTGACCATCATCTAGTAATCAAGTGTGAATCATACCTTACTGCTATCTGGGGTCATGTTGGCTAAATATATTTCATGTACATCCTCCTCAAAATGAGTAAATAGACTGTTACATAAACTGCCTCCAGCAAAAACAGTATATTATTCATATTTACATCTATATTAGCAGTCATTTCCATAATACCTGAAACAGAGTTTGAACTCAAGAAATGTTTTATTTAATGAACAAATAGGTGGTTATATGCTCTACCTGATAGTATTTGAATGTATGGTGCTTTAAAAATCATTCGGTCTTTGCTTTTACAAGAAAAAAATATAATTGTTTTTACTTAATTATTATGCATTTATAATTTAATCAGTCATCAAAGTAGAGTTCCTTAGAAACCAAAATCCTGTCACAAAAAAAACAAACTTCACACATTGGGAAAAAAAGAGAAGAGTGACCCGTTCGCTTCTAAGCTGACTTTCATCAAGCAGCTATATGTCACTAAAGGGACCGGTATGTCCTCCATGTTGTTACAAATCAAATCTGAACTGTACAACAGCACTTGTAAACCCCTGCACGCAATTCTTCTGATTCTTAAAGGAAGAAGAAAAAAAAAAAGAATACAGGAAGAAAAGTGAGTAAAACGTTGGTAATTTGTTTAGCTGGTGGTGCAGGCTGTTCTCCTATCAAATTTTGTTTCCCAAAGGAAGGCATCAGTTTTAAATTACACAGCAAGCAGGCAAGAGAAAGGAAGCAAACAATCAAAACCTTCCCAGGAGGGGAAAGTATAAGGCGAGAGCTCCAGAGATCCCATTTAATAAATAAACACCTTCATTTCTGTAAGTTAATTTCACCACAGGAAATAAGTTTAGTTTTAATTATATTGCCTTATGTCATGTTTTATAAAAGGTACATGAGGTTCATTGACTTTCTCTTATTAAAGCTTTGGCTGTTTCCAAAAATCTTGCATGTAGATTAAGTCTCTGAGGAAACGTAGCATGATGTACAATTATTTGAAATGCAATATTTTCATCTTATCCCATGTAGTGACAATTAGATAGACAAAAACAGCATGTTGTATTTAATTTTCATTAAAAAATAGTTTGACTTTTAGAGTTATGTACAAAAGACTCTGAGTAATACAGGCTAGTTGTATTATTGGCACAAATAAAAAAGCTGGCTGCCTTTTGTCAAGTTTGAGGAAATACATATTTAGTAATCTCACGGTTAATTTTTTGTTTAGTACTTCTAGACTTCATACTTACATACAGTTTTAATTTAAATTTACCATATCAGGAAGTGAGTATTTTCATGTTTTTGTGTGGTTGGGCCTTTCTCAGCAAAGACACTGAAACCTGGATTAAAGGAGAAGTCTTGAAAGGTAAAAGATGCTGGACTCGATAGTTGGAGACCTCTGGAGAGATTTAGATATTTATCTTAAAATTTGCTTACATTTCAAAGTGGAATGAAACCTGGAACCATACAGTAGGCTGTTTACATTCTACAGAATTACAGCACATCCGGGATCAAATGTTTCCCTCATTTCTCAGGAGGGAAGGGGGCAGTGATATCTATAAACTCCAAGATTCACAATTTTTTGCTCCCTCTACTGGGGTGTATAAAACTGTTTCTGTACACGCATAGTCCACGAGGCTCTCATGGCATCATCCTGAAGTGGAGGGCATGGAATGTGGGAATTGGCATAGTCAATGCTGTCATAAGTAATCCGTGTTTGATTGAAAAGCTTTGTGTTTGCTTTTAGAATAATATCAATAAACATGGATAATAAAATTTACCAAACATTAAAATCCATGATTTTAAAATGCCTTATATGAACAGTTTTAAAGGTAAAAGAGATTTATCTGAGCCTCTGGCAAAACTGTCTATTCTATACCTATGAGGGATTTGTTATTCTTATTCTTCTTTTTAGGAATAAAGCATAAAAAAGTTAAGGAAAATGTCTAGATAGTCAAACTCAGACATTCTGAATTCACTTCCTTTTGAGTTAGTATATGATGAATCAAGTTCATTTTACCTCAGCGACTGCCACATAGTAAGTAAAAAAAAAACAAAACATAACAGATAAAGTTAGCTATAGTTAATATAGGGCAACATAATCTATGTCCATAATGGATAGATGGCATTCAGGGCATATAGGGCAACAAATAAAAATAAATAAGTAATATGTATGTATGTATTTTGGTTAATGGAAAACAATATTCTACGTGCGAGAGATTTTATTAATACGAAAGTTATGAAGGTTAGTAGGGAGGAGACAAATATCAAACATTTATCTCCAAAGTTGCATTTATTAAAATTTTAGTGTATTGAACATACTTTCCTAAAGTGAGGTGTTGAAAGCAAGTGATGTACTTCCTAAGATGAAAGCAATACAGAGGAGGTGGGCTCTGTGTCTGTGAGATGGAAGACAATTAACTTTGTTTTCCAAAAATCCATTTGTGGGTTAGGCTTACATTCTAGGGAAAAACTGTGTATATAACATAGAGCATGATTAAGGCAATGCCTGGCATGTATTAAGCATTGAACACACACTATTTTTATTTTCATTATTGCTATTCCTGAGTTGTGTTTTGTGTTGATGCATTAAATCACTGTTGAACATTTATGATGGTTTTCTTTCCAGCTAATATAAGTGGGATAAGTCAGTGGTACCCATACCTTCAAAGTTCTGACTAGGACATAGGAACATAGCACAAAGAACAATAAGATGCTTCCTTCTTAAAGAACATAATTCAAAGAGACTGAACCGAGAAATGATTTTATCTAGATAACTGTTAAAACAGACTGTGCTACTAAAGATAGTATTATATACATGCTGCTAAGATATTGCCCCAAAATCCACCCTTACTCCTATATGTATTTTTTGGGGAAAAAATGAGGCTGTGTGTCACAAGCCATTGTCCAGTGGATTACAACGGTGATTGCTGTAAGGTACACAAGTGGTATGACCAGGATAGACAAAATGGTACACCTGGTAAAGGGAGAAAATTAATGTTTCCCATTATGTGTTTATATCAGGTATGTAAGTTGATTTTTCATTTAAATACTTGTTATTAAATATGTTCAATTAAATCAAATCTCAAAGGAGAACTAGGAAGACTTGAAATAGAGTATATATGAAATATTAACTTCAGCCAATGGAAGGACTTTTTAAGTTGGATGTAATTAAAAAAAATAAAGAAAAACATGTGTTCTTCAAAAGAATTATTAAGACAGGGAAAAGACAAACCATAGGCAGATAAATTTCAAGTCATATCTTTGATACTGAATTCTCAAAACCTGACAAGAAATTCGACAACTTAATAAAAAGAAAGTGAATAGAAATGTCACCACAAAATATTTAAGTGGCAAATACACACAAAAAGCTTCTCCAAACCATGAGTCCTTAAGGAAATGCAAGTTAAAACCACAAGGAGAAAAACCTACATGCTAATAGAACTAAAGTTAAAAAGAGTGATCATACCATGTGTTGGCATGAAATTAATAGAACCATCATGTACTGCAGGTAGGAATATAAAATGTTGTATATAAAACTGCTTTGGAAAAATAATTTGACAGTCTCTTCATACATTGAAGATACAGCTATGAATCATTCCACTCTTAGGTATTAATCCAAGAGGTAAAAAAAAAGAATATATAGCTATTCAAAAAATTTACTCTAATTTTCATAACTGATATTTTCTAATAGTTCCAAACTGGAAACAACCCAAGTGTCTATCAATGGGTAGATGGTAATATACATATAATAGCATATATCCATACAATGGAATAGAACTTGGCAAGAAAAAAAAACTCTTGATATATGCCATGACATTGATTAATCTCAAAGAATTATGCTGAGAAAAAGGAGATGAACAACCCTCTCTTAAAAAAAAAATCCACATTAACTGATTCCATTTATATACAATTCTAGAAAATGCAAACTAATCTATAGGGGAAAAAATCAGACCAATATTTCCTTGAAGATAGAAAAATGAGAACATCAGAAAGGTGGGATTAGGGGCACTAGGGTGGGTGGTTCTAGGTCATGATCCCAGGGTTCTGGGATGGAACCTCACATAAGGCTCCCTGGTCAGCAAGAAGCCTTCTTCTGCCTGCCACTCCGCCTGCTTGTGCTCTCTCTTTCTCTGTCAAATATGTAAATAAAATCTAAAAAAAAAAGGAAGGTGGGAATAAAAAGGGGCATGTGGAAAAACTTTTGAAAGTGATGGCTTTGTTCACAATGTAGGTGCAATGTATTTTTACATATGTTAAGACAGATGTGTATAATTTAAATGTATGTAGTTTATTGTAAGTTTATTGCATATCAATTATGCCTAGATAAATCTTTTTTAAAAATGAAATCCCCCCAAAAAAAACAAAACAAAACAAAACAAAAAAAAATAAAAAATAAAAATGAAATCAAGGGGCGCCTGGGTGGCTCAGTGGGTTAAGCCTCTGCCTTTGGCCCAGGTCATAAATGTATGTAGTTTATTGTAAGTTTATTGCATATCAATTATGCCTAGATAAATCTTTTTTAAAAATGAAATCCCCCCCCCAAAAAAAAACAAAAAACAAAAAAAATAAAATAAAATAAAAATGAAATCAAGGGGCGCCTGGGTGGCTCAGTGGGTTAAGCCTCTGCCTTCGGCCCAGGTCATGATCCCAGGGTCCTGGGGTTGAGCCCCGCATCAGGCTCTGTTCTTGGCAGGGAGCCTACTTCCTTTCTCTCTCTCTGCCTGCCTCTCTGCCTACTTGTGATCTCTCTGTTAAATAAATAAAAATTTTTAAAAAATTAAAAAAAATGAAATCAAAGTAAACAAAAATCTGACCAGAAAAAGAAAAAAAAAAAAAATGAAGGACAATTGGCATGAGATTCTCATTCCTCAATCATTTGGGTAAGGGCAGAACTTCTCATTCGGACATTACATTCATTCTGATAATGTGTAAATCTGTAGGCAACGTGATTATCAGACATGATAATTCATTTATAAATTCCCATCTTAAGGCACATTTTTACTTTTGAATGTTCCATAGAACCATCACCACATCCTGTCAGTTTAACACAATGCCTTTCAGATTTTCATTTTCAGGTTAGGTATCAGTATGTATTGAGCACCCGTTTCTTATAATCCCAAGAATGGTTCTTCACCATTTCCAGACTGTTTCACCCACACCAATTAAAAGGCCTCAAATTCCCTCTGGAGGTTGTGTTCAGAGATACCTCAGCTTCCCAGTCATTCTGACTCATAAACCTTGTTTTAATTCTTACTATTTTGAACAACACCAATTCTGAAGAGACTACTGATTTCACTTTTATGTCATTATCTGGTTTTAAATTCACCAGGACTAGGGTGAATGAGGAAATCTGTTTCCAACGTTAGGAGTTGTTAGAGCAGCCTGACCACATCATCTCACATTATCATCCATGATCACTTTAGTTGCCACTTCAATTATCTCCTATTTTTTGTAGCACTTTTAACCACTACCTAAACACATTTTACTTAAACATCTTGCCTTTGTATCATCCTTTTTTAAATTATTTCCATCTTTTTCTGAATAATTCATATCTTCTTTCTGTCATGCTGCCCCATTATGTGCAGGTAGCTATTAGCTTCATGATAGTTTCTCTTATTTGGCTTTGTTTTTGTAACTAAAAATGAAAAATAAGATGTTCAAAGAGGCAGAGTTTTTAGCATCAGTCATGACTTCAGTTAAAGGGATAACTTAGCATCCTAATATCATATACCCAAACAGAAGTAGCTTATCTTCTTAAAATTTAGCAGACTCAGGAATGTTCCTTTTAATATATAAAGATGGGTTTGGGCAATTCTTCTTCTCACAATAATCTTTACATAACTCTCACCTTTAACCAGCTCATCAGATTGGAGATCTATCCCTCCATTTATATTTCTACAGAGCTGTGATTAACTGGGGATGCTGAGTAAGCTTAAACTACACTTAGATCACTGTGTCTTGAGCTGGAGAGATAACTCTTGGGTCCCCACTGCATAATATACAGCTCAGCAATAGCTTTCCAAATTCTTAGTTGAGTTCTCTTCTGTCTAAATTACTTTTTTATTGATTTAACAATGATCTCAAGTTTTGGACCTACCACCTCTAAATCCCACTGATAAGCTTTTTCTAACTGTCAATGACAATAACATTTGATCAACTTTAAGTCATGTATGGCTCAGCAGCAAACCAGGTATCACAGATTCCTTTTCCTCCTGTTCCTTCTGTAAGGGAGGAAAAATGATTTTCCATCTACCTTTATAAGTTCATAGCTGAAAGACTTCTAATAAAAAAAAGACAGATTAACAAAGAAAAACAGGGGTGCCTGGGTGGCTCAGTGGGTTAAAGCCTCTGCCTTCGGCTCAGGTCATGATCTCAGAGTCCTGGGATCGAGCCCCGCATCGGACTCTCTGCTCAGCAGGGAGCCTGCTTCCTCCTCTCTGCCTGCCTCTCCGCCTACTTGTAATTTCTGTCTTTCAAATAAATAAATTAAAAAAAATCTTAAAAACAAACAAACAAAAAAAAACACAAAGTTTATTAATGCATATGTCTCCTGTATACAGGGGAGACATCTAGGGAAAAAGAAGTAATTCCGCAAGGTAGTTTAGAATTCAGACTTAAGGGATGCCTGGATGGCTCATCCAGCTAAGCGTTTGTCCTTGGCTCAGGTCATGATCCCAAGCTCCTGGGATAGAGTCCCACACTGGGCTCCTTGCTCGACAGTTTACTTCTCTTTCTGGCTTCTTCTTCCCCCTGCTTGTGCTCTCCCTCTCTCTCTGGCAAATGAATAAATGAAATCTTTGAAAAAATAGATTTCAGAGTTACATAACATCTTAATAAGGAAAAGGGCAGGAAGATTTGACCTCTTTAGGGAGAGTAAATGAATTCTTAGAAAGATGAATGAGTTCTTAGAAGAATAGATTGAAGGTATAGTAGTTTGTGAAAAAGTTTGTCAGAATATGGTGTTAACTTCAAATCTCTCCTGTTATAAGAATGAATCTTTCTTGGTTGACGAAACTCTTGGGGAAAAGATTTACAAAGCTAAGTTCCTTTTGGAAAATCTGTATCTGAACAGACACAGAAAGTTTAAAGAAAGTTCTCTCCCCATATTTGCTGTTTTTCAAGTGCCTACAGCTTAACATAACCAACTTACCAAAGCGGCAAACTCCTCTACAATCATATTTTGGGATAGCATATTCTGCTTTTTACTTCTCCTTTTTCATTAAAAAAAAAAATCAAACACTTCTACATTACTGAATATATTATACTATTATTGATAGATTATGCTATTATTCTACCAAATATGCCTGCTATACTAATTATATTGGTCTAGATAATTGAAAGGACTTACAAGAACAAAACACTTATCCAGGAAACACTTTAATGTAAACAAAAAATACATAGCAAGAAAAACAAACAAACCTAGAATAGCATTCAGGGCGTCTTCAGAGTACTTCTCTCTCACAGGACACAGACAAGTCTTTTATGCCACTCCTGTTAGCTAGCTAAAACCGTGTTAAAACCATGACCAACATCAATAATACAAACCTTGATAACATAGACACAAATCGGCACATATCTAAAAACAAAGTTGAAAATCTGCTATATGTTATTCCTTATTACAATATAAACCTTAAAACAGAAAAACAATACTTATTAGCTCATATACTCTATTGCTTTTTTTTTTTTAAAAGTTTTATTTATTTATTTGACTGAGAGAGAGAGAGAGAGATCACAAGTAGAGAGGCAGGCAGAGAGAGAGGGGGATGCAGGCTCCCTGCTGAGTAGAGAACCCAATGTGGGGCTCAATCCCAGGACCCTGAGATCATGACCAGAGCCGAAGGCAGTGGCTTAACCCACTGAGCCACCCAGGTGTCCCAACTCCATTGCTTTTTTAGTCAAGGTTTGGCACTGTGTCTCCAAGCATCCCTAGAAAATGCATTAGGCTGCAGTAGGCCATCTGAGATTAATCTTGTACTTACACAATTTTCCTATAAACATGTTTTAACTGTATTCCTCAAGTCTTGACATTTGGCATTTTCACTTCCATGTTCTTCAAAATATACCTAAAACCCATTCCAGCAACTTATTTGACACATAGGTCATTATTTAATATTTGGACACTTATTTAGACATTTCTTAATTTTTACATATATAAGAATATTGTAGTTAATTGAATTTTTATGTTTGATTTGTAGATTGATTTTAAGCAAATTGTAGAAAATACTATGAATGATTTTAATACATGACATTTATTTAGACTTGTAGTTGTCCTAACAATTAGCACATACACATTTCAACTATCATTGTCAGTATTTAAATGACACTTTTACACTCTTTGTGTAAAATGCAAAAAAACTATAGTTTCCCAACTGCATTTTAACAAGTGGTATTAGAACAATTAAACATCTATAAAAGTAATTAACTTCAATCAATACTTCACACAATATAAAAAGCTTAATTTAATGGGTCATAGACCTAAATAAACTTAGAACTACACATTTTCTAAAAGAAAACATATGACAATATCTTTATAACCCTGGGTTAGGCAAACATTTTTTAAATACAATACCAAAAGCACAATCCAAAAAAAAAAAAAAATCAATTTGGCCTAAATTTAAAGCATACTGTTAAGAGAATAAAAAGACCCAGAGACACAGACTAGGAGAAAATATGTGCACATCATGTATTCATAAAAAAAGTTGTGTCTGTGATATATTTATAAAAACACCCAAAACTCAGTAATAAAAGCTTCCAAATAAAAATGTGAAAAGATTTGAACAGACACTTCATCAAGGTTTGAGAAGGTGATGAACATATTTAGTCATTAAAGAAATGCAAATTAAAGTCACAATAAGACACATCTGCATACAATTATATTAAAATTATCATAATTAAAATTATAATTATAATTAAAAGAACTTATATTATTATAATTATTATATTATAATTAATTATATTTAAAATTATTTTATAATTAAAATTATTATAATTAAAAGAACTTACCATATCACATGGTAATAAAGATGTGGAGGAACTAGAATTCTTATCCACTGTTGATAAAAATGTAAGATAATATAACCACTTGGGAAAACAATTTAACATTTTCATAAAAAGTTAATAGCAGTCCTATCCTACAATCCAGTCATTCTACTCCAGAATATTTACTCAAGATACGTGAAAAAGCTTACAGAAAACCTTACATAATAATGATCATGGTAGTTATAATTGCTCCAAAGTACAACCACCTAATGTTCATCAATATGTGAATGAAAAAAATTATATTGTACCACACAATAAAAATTATGTTTAGTAGCATAAAACAATAAACTATTGATGAAATAACATAGATGGATCTCAGAATAATTAGGGATACTAGACAAAAAGTTCACATTTATGATCTCATGCATATATAAATTTATTAAATGCAAACCAATCAGAAATTAGAGCACCGGTTTCCTAGGAGTGATAGGGAGGTAGCAGTGCTTACAAAGAGACACCAGAAAACTTTGGCAGGACATGGGGTGACAGATATGTTTACTATCTAGATTAAGTTGATGGGTTTATGGGTTTATACCCATATCAAATCTTACTTTACATATTACATGTGTGCAGTTCATTGTAAGTCAACCATAAGAAAATAAAGTTAAAAAATGGGACTGTGGACTCTGAGAAACAAACTGAGGGTTTTGGAGGGGAGGGGAGTGGGGGGTTGAGTAACCCCATTGGTGGGTATTAAGGAGGGCATGTATTGCATGTAGCAATGGGTGTGATGCATAAACAATGAATTATGGATCACTAAAAAAAATAAGTTTAAAAACAAACAAACAAGTAAATAAAAATGAAAAAAAAAGTTAATCTAAATGAAGTAGAAAATAGGAATAAAGAAATAAAGACAAAACACAAAAAGTAGGATGGTAGATTCAAGCAAACTCTATATAATTACATTAAAAATTAGTGGACAAAACATTCAAATTTAAAGAATACATTTTTCAGGTTAAAACCTAATAAATGTTGAAACTATATTCTGTTTACAGAAGTCACTTAATTAAAACATAATTAATTTGAAAGTCAAGTTTTGTAAAATTCTCAATATAAAAAAGCTAGTATGACTGTTAATGTTACACGATATATATTTTTCAAAGATTTATTTATTTTGGAGAGAGAGAGAGTGAGCAAGCACAGGGTAGGGGCAGAGTGAGAGGAAGAAGAAAAAGTCAAGCAGACTCCATGCTGAGAATGGCGCTATATATGGGGCTCAATCTCATGACCCTGAGATCATGACTTGAGCTGAAATCAAGAAATAGATGTTTAACTGAGCCAACAGGTGCCATACAAGGTATATTTTTAAGGTTAAAAAAAATGTTATTTGGGATGAAAGTAAATTCATAATAAAAGGAAAGAAACAAAGCAACAAGAAGCAATATTACTAATGTGCGAGACTCTAATAACAGAGCATCAATACATTTAAGGCAAAAATCACAAAATTAACATAATAAATGAACAAATCCACAACTGTACTTGAGATCCTAGTAATTGATATTACTAGCAAATATATTTTTTCACCACATTTTTTTTCCATTTTATTTTTTCAGCGTAACAGTATTCATTGTATTTGCACAACACCCAGTGCTCCATGCAAAACGTGCCCTCCCCATTACCCACCACCTGTTCCCCCAACCTCCCACCCCTGACCCTTCAAAACCCTCAAGTTGTTTTTCAGAGTCCATAGTCTCTTATGGTTCGCCTCCCCTTCCAATTTTTTTTTTTAAACATTTTTAAAAATGTGTTATTTTGATCAATTAAGAAGCCTAATTAACCATCTTGGGCACCTGGACGGGCCTTTGGCTCAGGGGTCCTGATATCAGGGTCCTGGGATGGAGCCTTACATTGGGCTCTCTGCTCCTTGGGAAGCCTGCTTCTCTCTCTCTCTCTCTCTCTCTCTCTCTCTCTGTCTGCCTCTCTGACTACTTGTGATCTCTGTCTGTCAAATAAATATAATCTTTAAAAAAAAGAAACCTAATTAACCATCTGACTTAATTATACAAAGTATAATTATTCCCCAATAACTGTATTCCTATTTTTTGTACATATGGCATTTACCAAAGTGGTCATATGATATACTATAAAATAAGTTTCAAAATATTTCAAACAATCGGAGAAATATACACTAGATTCCTGCACTCAGAGGAATTAAATTTTATGATATACTATAAAATAAGTTTCAAAATACTTCAAATAATTGGAGAAATACACATTAGATTCTTGCACTCAGAGGAATTAAATTTAGGATGAAGATCAAAAGAATTTTTCAAAATATATTTTGGGTCTAAAGAAATGGAAATTAGAAAATAATTTGGACATGAAGAAATTATGATATAACAGACTTTTGGATTTGGCTAAATCAATATTTAACTGAAAATTTAGAGCTTTAAATGTTTATATTAATAAAAACAAAAATTAAAATTGATCTAAGACTTTATCCCAAAAAGCTAGGGAAAAAAGATCAAATAAAGTAAAAATAAATAAATAAATAAGTATACAAAACATTGCGGTTAAGAAGATTAATCAATTAAGTAAAGCAGACAATTGATAGAAGGGAAAACAATAGAGCAAAAGTTGCTTCTTTAAAAGTTTAACAAAATTCATAATCCTCTATCAAAACAGGTCAAAAAATAAAGAATAATAACATAAAATACCAATAAGTTGTGGTATCACTACAGGCTATTGATATTTAAAAGATTAGGAGGGGATATTACCAAAAAATTTTATGGCACTATATTAGACAACATAAGTGAAATAGGAAAGTTGCTTAGTAAATACAACTTACCAAAACTGAGAAAGATTAAATAGAAAATTTGGATAATTCTATGTTAATTAATGAATTAAACTATCAAAAAATAAAACTCCATCCAAAATGACTGCACTGGTGATATTTGCCTAACACTTAGGGAAGACTTTTACCAATCTTGCAAACATCTTTCAGAAAAGAGAACATTCCCGCCTTGTTACATGAGACCAGCATAAACTATATCACTAATACCTGGCAAGGACATTAAAGAAAGAAAATGAAAGAACAGTATGGTTCATAAATATTGATAGAAATGTTCAGAACAAAATATTAGTACTTTGAATTAATATATAAAAGAGAATGCAAGGTTAGTTTAACATTCAATAATCAATCAATCAATACTTCAAATTAGCAAGAAAAATGAGAAAAAACATATGTGCACATCAGAAGATACAGAGTAAGTAAGACATTTATTATAAAATCTTTTTATACAAAGTTTACTTATTATTACATAAAACCTTTCAGCAAAGTATGGAGGGAAACTTTATTTCATAAAAGATACCTCTAATAAACCCAAAGCTTACATTAAATTAACTAGTAGACACCAACCTTACTTTGGGTTCAAGGAAAGAGCATTTACTATTTCCACTTTCATTCAGTGCCATTTTTAATAGTTAAAAAAATATTATACGTCACCATGCAACAAAATGGATTATTAATTTAAACTTAGTATTGTGCAAAAGAAGCCAAATATAAAGGAATACATACAATTCAGTATTATAAAGACAGTATAAGGCTCAAAAAACTGCAAAACTATAGAATTTAAAGTAAAAGAGGGATGCCGGATGGCTCCATTAGTTGAGTGACTGACTGTTGGTTTTGGCTCAGGTTGTGATGGAGCCACGTGGGGCTCCATGATCAGTGGGGAGTCTGCTGGAGATTCTCGCCCTTTTCTTCTCCCTCTGCTTCTCCTACTTGCTCTCTCTCTCTCTCTCTCTAAAATAAATCTTAAAAAAATAAAGGAAAGAAGATGTGGAAAGTGATTGGGGAGAAAAAGCAGAGAGGTTTGTTGTTTGCTGAGGCTTATTCTGCACTCTGTCCTTTTTTCTTTCATTTCCATTATTTTTAATGGGATTTTATTCATTTCTTTAACTTCAGTGAGCATTCTCATACAGATTGTCGAATTTAAATCCATAGACGAATCCTATCCAGGGGAATAAATCAACATTTCAAAGCCTTTGACATTTATTCTTTGATCTTAACCTCAGGCTACTACATTTACCCATAATGTCCTAAAACCCCAACTCCATCACTTCAAAGTATTCCCGTTTTTCAAATTTCATCTCAGACATATTTTAGGGAAGCTCCTCTGTGAAATTTCCCTCCATGGTCTTCCACTGTGCTTAGTTTGTAATCCTTTCCTGATATGTGCCAATCTAGTCTGGGTTCAACTTCTTATCTATCTTCTTGAAATAAATTTTAACAAATGCCTCAAAATTTACCTATCTTTTTTCCAATGAAGTACTGAAATCAATGCTTTGGTCAAAGCAAATGCAAAAAGGACTTAATAATTTGCACTTGTAGTGTATCTAGGAGATGGTTCACCAACTTTCAACTTTGGGAATAAAAATTTTATATTCCTGGGCCCCTGGGTGGGTCAGTTGGTTAAGTGTCTGATTCTTGGTTTTGGTTCAGGTCTTGATCTCAGGGCTGTGAGTTGGAGCCCATGTGGGTTTCCATGCTGGGCATGGAGCCTGCTTAAGATTCTCTCTCTCCCTCTCCTTTCCCCTCTGCCTCTCCCTAACTTGTACTCTCTCACTCAAATAATAAATAAATAAATAAATAAAATCTTTAAAAAAAAAACCTATATATCACTTTTGCTAGCATTAATGATAGAAGGAGAGTTAACAGAAGGTACCAAGCTTCTAGGAGGAACATCATGAGACCCACCTGGGCAAAACCCATCCACCATCAGTACCAGCTCATAAGGAGTAAAAATCATTGATTGTCATCTGTCATGTGCTGATCATCCATTTTGAATAATACTGGGTTGGATCCCCATACTCTGCCCAGTCTCAGTTCAGTACCATATGATCTAATTTGAATGAACACTTCCTCCTCTGATAGCACAGGACAGTTGTATGTAGATATGACAATGGAGTGTCAGAGCTATTAAGAATGGAGGGTCCAGTGCTGGAAAAAGGGCAAGCTTCTCCAATGAAAAACAAAATGATAAAATCTGTTTGTAATCTTGTGCTTAGAAAGACAGTTTAACATCCTCTGTTAAACATCCTGGTTCTAGTTTTTCCTTTTAAATGAAGAATATTTGGAGCTTTTACAAAGCAAGGCAAATGCCATGTATTTTATAATTGATACATTTTCCTCCTGTTTCTATTCAAACATCTAAATCAATGCTTTTCCATTCTTGCATTTTACAGATTGAAAATATGGTAATAACCCTCACGGTCTATAGTTATTCATAATAAGAAAAGGAAACAGACTTACCCACTCTATCATTTATGTTATTTGCTATACAGTTAGAATTTATTTACACATTTTATTGGGTTGTAAAGTATCAGTTATTCTTCAACGTCATTTTGAGCTCCACCCCAGCCAAAAGGGAATGATATGAACTATTCTTGTGTGGGTTTTCTTGTATGCACTTCCAGGAACATTTTTCTCTAAGGTTTCATTTTGCTAATTTCAACACATATGTCAGGTTTTAGGTTAAGATCAACAGTTTTTTAGGGGGATTTTTTTTCTAACATGTATTATAAACTCATATTTAAATGAGTTTTTCTCCAAGATTTCCATTTTCTCATCTCTCAAATTCTTCATTGTTATGTGTGACTATACATTTATTCAGTGTGTGCTTATTATCCATTTCTTCCACTAAACTTCAGCATCTACTTCAAGGGTATACTGGTGATGATGATGATGATGATGATGATGATGATGATGATGATAAACCTTTGAGATTTATTTAGATTTTAATCTCCTAGGTGTGTGGTTTTTTTTAATTTCTTATTTCTTTTCAGTGTAAGATGTGTTCTTTATATTTTGAAAACCCTGATATACACCTATAGTATAAAACAGACTACGTATTGTACTAAAAAACTCCACATAGTTAACAGCTATATTCATGTCCCTAACAAAGTCCTGACATCATAAACATTCTACCTGCTCTATTTCAGTGACCTTTACCTCATATGCCCACAATCTACCGTGATCTGACTATACCTTTCACCTTGTCAACTCTAATTTGTATCATTTTCTTAACCTTGAAACCTGAAATGTGAACCCAACTTCTATATTCTCTCTGAATCTACTCTTCAGTCTCTTTAGAAAGTCCCTTCAAGTTCTTTGGCTCATCTTCACTCTCTAACCTAGAATACCACCCATCAAAATGACCATATGCAATTTTCTTTCCAAAATAATATTGTGAGTCAGTTGACAAATATATTCTCTATCATTTTCAAATGCATAAAATGGAAGATGAAAAAAATTGTAAGAAAGTACATTTGTTCATATAACAAAATTTCATTTTATGTCTCCTCAGATGTGATCTCTCTTTTTAATCATTTAATATTGGCTTGCTGAATCACTCATTTCCCCATGCACAGTTTCTGAGCATTGTAGTAACCATTCTGTGCCTATTTCTGGTCTTCAGTCAATAGTAGGCTCATTTTGAACCTTTCTCAGAAAGTTGAGAAAACATGATTTATTCATTATACTTGCATGCATTTATGCATGACCCTGAGATCATGAGCTGAAATGAAATCAGGAGTAGGATGCTTTACTGACTGAGCCACCAAGCACCCCTTTCCTTCCTTCCTTCTTTCCTTCCTTCCTTCCTTTTCTTCCTTCTTTTCTTTAAGATTTCATTTATTTATTTGAGAGAGAGGTAAAGAGTGAGTGGGAGGGAGAGGGAGAGAGAATCTGAAGCAGACTCCATGCCAAGTGCATAGTTAAACATGGAGCTTGATCCCACAACCACAGATCAAGACCCAAGCAGAAACCAAAAGTCTGCCCCCAACTGATTAAGAAACCCAGTGCCCCTAGACGTCCCTTTTCTTGGCAAATTCTAAACTATATATACCTTTTTTTACATATGTTCTACAGGGCCAGGTGCTAAAATTATCCTCACTTCTCTAGCTATACATTTTTTTTCTTCATGTTAAAACAAAAACAAACAAAACATTTCCTTTAGAATATGAAAATCCCTCTCACTCTTCCACTCTTTCATCTCACTCTCTGTCCCTGTCTTTTATAGCTTGGGTTTTCTTCTCAGAAATCATGGAATAGGGATCTAGAAGCTTTTTTTTTTTTTTTTGGAAGTCCTAGGCCCAGTCTGGGGTTTGAACTCATGACCTGAAGATCAAGAACCACATGCTCTATACTGAGAGAGCAAACAAGGTGTGCCAGCATTTTGATCTTTAATCTTTTTTTTTCCCTTATTGATGAGAAATTAAGATCTTAAAACTTAAGGGATTAACCCAATATTAGATTGTTAGTTATGGTCATAGTTAAGAACAATAGCTAAAGTTTCAAAATATAAAATTCAGTTTCCTTTCTTCCATCAGATATTCCTTCTACACTCATCCTGTTATTTCTTGAAATTTAGGTTTTTGCACTTACCTTGCTCAGTGTAAGTTAAAAATATCTTACTTCTACTCTTCTCGAAACAAAGAAATAATTTACAAAGTCCTATAGATTCTACAAGTACAAAGTCTATGCACTCCATTCTCTCTTTTTGTTGCTATTGCCAAGTCAATAGTCCTTGACCTTATAAAATTTCACCTGTGTAACCACTCTTCGAAGCCTATAAAAATAAGCTTGTGATTTTTCAGTTATATAGTTTTTACAGACTTCCAACCCCAAGTCATGCTATGCACTGTGGTGAATTAACTTTTATAAAAGTGAGCTCTAGTCAAGGTATTCACTTCCTACTTACTAAGTAAAACCCATTTAAATTTACCACATCTTTCATCTATTGCACAAGTGTATATACCAGGCCTGTAATGATAGATCTTAAAGTTCTGCCACTAAGTAATAATTGAAGATAACAAGATATGTTTTCATAGATAGATGATAAGGGTCACATACTGTATCACAGAATTAAAATTTTGGCATGTTACATTTGAGTGGACATTTAGTGAACAAATAGACCTTTACTGCCTCCTCATCACCTATAGGATTCAGCAGTCACTTCTTCCAGCTGTGGAACCCTGTAGTAAGATCCTAGTTTCCATTTTCAGCCTTATTTTGTATTTTATGTTAAGGATATGTAAAAGTGGAAAATTTTTTTCTTCCTAAAAAAATAAAACACTTATATTACAATTAGGAAATACAGGAAAAGAAAAAAAATGACTCATATAAGCCACATGACATTAGTGACAGCAGGGTTTGACCAAATGAAGGAAGACCAGATAACTGATGCAGTACCACTAGAAAAATCTGTGTTTCCTTAAGTTGTGGAAAGTCACCAGAGCATTTATTTATTTATTTATTTATTTATTTATTTTTAAAGATTTTATGTAATTATTTGACAGAGATCATAAATGGTGGGGGAGGAGCATAGGGAGAGGGAGAAGCAGATTCCCCATTGAGTACAGAGTGAACTTGGAGCTCAATCCCAGGACCCAGAGATCATGACAGGAGTGGAAGGCAGACAATTAACAGAGTGAGCCACCCAGGTGACCCACTGGAAATTTAAATAATATTCAGCCAATGGCCAATGAAGTGACTGAAAAGCAGAGGCAGCAAGGATATTGGAACTGCAGTTGTCAGCGGCTGGAGAAGGGAATTGTTCCCTTACCTTCTCTGTTCCCAGTCACAGGCAAAGGCAAAGATCCAGCTGCTTGTAACATTTCAATCTGTAGCTCCTCCAGCACATTACGTTTAGTGCAAAAAAACAAAAACAAAGACACAACCAAAAGTGGTTCTCCTAGAAGAACAAAGTTAAAATGAGAAAAAAAAAAAAAAGTCAAGGCTGAATCTTCATCACTCTACCTCTAGCTGTGAAACTGATTGATGTTTCTGAACCTCTCAAGGAGCAGCTGCAATTGCTGTTTCTAAACAAAATGAAACAATAAATAAATAAATAAATAAATAAAGGGGGATGAAGACCAGGGAATTATATGGTAAAATCATTTTTTCACAATAAAGAGGTAAAGGATTATGTTAGGTGAGAATAATACAGTAAACACAGTGGATCTGTGAAACAGAGGGAGCAGTTATGCCCATGGGAGCACGCAAGGAGCTCGGCAACAGTGCTCCACAAACTGCAACAGTCAGTAGAGGAAAAGCCAGTCCCTTGTCCTGCTTCATTATGTAACTAAATAGATCTTCCTTTCCCTGAAGACCCATTCCCCACCATTTATGGTAATGAGCCATCACAGCCTCAATCTCTTAATGCTTAGAACACAGAGAGTTGCCACCTACTTGACCTGAGGTTTTAGTTACGAGGCCTGAAGCAGGTACAAAAGGTGGGCATTACAGGGAAACAAGAAAATGTAGTTAAAGCCTGGGTTTCATACAAAAAGAAAAAGAAATCAGAGAAAGAATATTCTCTGAAAAGCATAAAGCATGGTAGTACAAAAAATATCGATACACAATTTAAACTAACATGCAAAATGTTTTTGAGGTATAACAAAACTGATCTCATTGTTTAATTCCTAGATTCTTTCAATTGCTTTGATTTGGGATGTTCAGATAAACAGTACAACTTGTTAGCACGTTCATGAGCCAAAGGGAGTGTGAAAAGGATATAGGCAGGATCGTGGGACTTAAGATTCACTGAGGCCTGGCTAGCCATCACTAATCACAGTTTTTGTGAGTGAATGGTATTACATGACTTCTGCTCTAGAGAATTGAGGGAAAAGCAGATATGCTCCCCTATGTGTGTTGCTGTTTTCAATAAAACCATTCAAAACAAATGAGTGATTAAAACTAATATTCTCTAATGATAATAAAATATACTTTTGGAATTGTTAATATAAATCAATATATGTACAGTGTTTAGAATAGTTCCTGGTATGTAGCAAATAGTTGTCATATTTAACATTATTTTAAATATCTGTGGTAGCTGCTTTGAACAACTCAAAAATTATTCAAAACATGAATTGTCTTGAGATTATAATTTTAGAAAAGATTATTTATGTATATATATGGATAAACACATGCAGGGGTGTGTGTGTGTGTGTACAAGTTACATAACAAAATGAAGGAAAAAAAAAAAAAAAACTATAGGAGAATGAGGGCAGACCTGGACAAATTCAATGAATATTCAATGGAGAGTTGACATTACAGTTATGGGGAACATGAGAGTTTGGAGATAAAATAACATTAGAGCTGGAAATTGAAGACTGGGTTGTATTTCAGTATCTACATCATGGGATATTCACTCCACACAGTAGGAACACTAAACACATAGACCAAGAAGTGGCGAATATGGGAAATACATTGAAATCTGCAGAAATGCAATTTGGAAAATCCAAGAATTTGTGATAACGAAAAATCTCAAAGAATCCTCATTACTTAGAAGTTAGGAAAAGATGATAGAAGATGTTTATTCTAGGAAAGTAATTTGAATTTTATCTATGATGATGCAACAAACACACTGAATTTTTAAAGGTCATGAGTTTCAGTCTTTATTGTGATAAGGTATTTTAGATACTGTAATAATGAATAAGATGTGCTAGAAGTGAATGAAACGGATGCATATATGGCCACCAAACATTTATAATCTCAATGTCGTGGACCTTTACTATATTTTTACTTATGCATGGGGCAATTGCATGCAAACTTTGTCTATTGTTATAATTTCAGTGCCTAGAAGACTAGTTCTTGAATTAATATATAAAATGTAGAGATACGTTTCATATTAATATGTTAATTTATTTAGATATAAATGAAATAAAAAGAAACAATAATAGAGGTTCCATGACTATTTATTAAGGATTTTCTTTATTCTTTATTAGACTGTTAACTGCATGAGGAAAAGATTATGATTATTGTGCCTAACATTTTCTTCCCAGTTCCTATCCTAACACAGGCTTTAATATACACTAGTACTAGAAAAATATTTGTTGAACAAACACCTTTTCACTAATATGATCATACTCTATAAGTAGCTTATTTAAGTCACTTAATAATTTATCTTGAAATTCTTATATATATATGTATGTATACACTCAGACATAATGAAGATCTATATAATTTTTAATGGCAGTAAAGTCTTCTATTTTATAAAATTATTAGAATTTATTTAATAGACTCCTTATTACAGATATGTTAAATAATATTAACTATCATAAAGATATGACATATGTCTAGATAAACAGCTATAAATTAATAGATTAGATAATTTTATATGCCTAAAGTAAATATAAGGAACAGCATATGCATACATGATGTTTTAATATATATTATTAAATTATTCCCCAAAATAGTAGAACATGTATGTTATTGATATGTTTATTGAGAATTTCATTTATTTTTGAGACAAATGTTTATGACTTTCACTCAATTTTCCATCGCTTCTTTTTGCTTTTCTTAATATATTTGTAAGCAAATGTTTACATTACATATGAACACTTTTGCTATATTTAATGTGACATGACTATATTTTCAGTGTATTATGAAAACATTTTTCTAGTTTTTCAGTTGACTATGACTTTATATTTTTATATATAGTTTTCCAGTCATCAGGGTCCAAACAATTCATATTCTCTTTTATACTCTCCCACCTTTATATATTAATCTTACACAAAGTTTTGCTATTAAAAACAGAAGCTATTTTTGCTCTATAAATAATTTTTATTTATCCCCGTCAGCAAAGCATTTCTTTCTTCACCTTATTCAGACAGAGAGGTTCTGTGCCCAAACTTAGGAGATGTTGCATGACCAAAAAAAAAAAAAAAAAAAGGAATAAAAATGTCTTTCTCTCACTTTCATGATTAAGGAAACCTAGGCCACTAAAGTAATATAAAAGTCCAAGTCTTGAAAGAAACATCATAAAAAAATAGGCTTTTTCCCACCCTCTCAACAAAAAAGCATAATCTCTGCTTTGGAGGTTGTAAGATTGATAGAAGAAATTATGGGATTTTAGGGAAATAACTCTATACATTCCATTGTAGGCATGGGATTTGGCAAACATCCCTAATTACTTTAGTGATCTAGATCTGAATGCAGCAAAGCTCTATGAAAGATATTTCAAGTAGAGTCTAAGGAAAAGTTGGGATAAATTCAAAAATGATATGATGCCAAGTATGTATAAACAGGAAAGACTTCAAAAAACCTCACAGTTTGGTAAATTTTATTCTCAACATTCATAGGGGCTGCTGCAGGACCACTGTAGTGCATCATAAGATAACATGAAAGTAGAAGAAACAGTTTTCAGGCTATAGTGTCCATGAAACAAGAATGAAAATCAAATATGCAGTTGACATTGAGGACTACTACCTTAGGACTTAATGAGTGGTAGATATTAAGTAAGAGTCTCTGTAATCACATGACACCAAGGAAAAAACTTGAGCTCCTATGAAACCATGACACCACTCAAACACTATCTCCCACTCCAAACTTACCACATGGAAGAAGGACCTCAAATTAATTGAGATTATATTTCTGGGAAAACAGAAGAAAAGGAACTTGTAATAACAATTTGACTCATAAACAATTTCATTATTGCATATCTGAACTTGAGAGCAAAAATCTACCTTTACTATGGCCATAAAAGAAAATAAAACCATCAACTTACCATTTTTCTGATACTTTTGTTAAATCTACTTTTAAATTTATGTAGTTGAATGTAGCCATTGAATTTATCTTTGTGTAATGAAGGGAAAATCTAAATGTCATGGGGAAAAGTTCATGAGTCCTGAGGAGTATAACCTTCCCAATGCATGTGTCTGCTCAAATTTCATATTTCAGATTTCAGTTTGCTATTCCAATTATGAGTGAGCCAGCATGAAGGAAATAATTGCATAAGAATGAAACTCCCAGTTTGTATTATCTCTTATGGTCAAGTTACAGTTGCTTAAATTACAGATTAGCATGGTAATGTTCCCTACAAAAGCTTGTTTTCCTTGCCTCTCCTGCTTCTAATAATTACTCTTATATTTAGTTCTTTATCCTTCTTGTTAGGATAAGATGCTCATGAAAAATGTTCAATATTTGGCTTTTCTTTAGTTTTGATGTTATGACTTGTCCTTTGAGGTAGACAGGAGTAGGAGAGATATTCCCAATAGTTTCAATACTCATCCCAGAACTTCACAGCTTCTTCTCCTCTTCCTCCTTCTCCTCCTCCTCCTCCTCCCCTCCTCCTCCTCCTCACCCTTCTTACAGGCCCACTGTAAGAACGTCCACTGTGCTTTATCCACATTTTTAAAATCCATCCATAATTGGGGAGTAATTTCTTGAAGGTAACTTATATGTATATCTGATATAGACCTGGATTTACATGAGGATATATATATACTGTCTCTATTTTTTCCTATAGTTACTATCCCAGATCTTACTGGGGATGTTACACAATATATTGTAGAGGAAGGTATGGCCTAGTTATGTTGGAAATATTTTGAATTTTGAAAGATAGGTGTATCAAGGGGTTTCAGAATGCAGACTCAATATGTTGGGTTGTATCATAGTGACCCTGTCAGAATTGTTCCAGTTACTTGCCAGCTAGCATGCCGGGCTCTCAAAAAGGATTTACATTCTGACTTCTACTCTTCTCTTCCAAAGTGCTCAAAATCATAATGTGTAATCATATATATTATAGTTTGTGGTTATTTATGTTTACTTTGGTTCATTATGGTTGGTTATGGGGGAGAAGGTGCTTTTCAAGTGGGGTCACATTTCTGACTATGACTGTCTGGCAAGATCCATGAAAAGTTCTTAGAATTGACTCCTAGAAAAATCTTTTTAAATAAAATATAGGGAGTGAATTTGAGAAGAACAAAACAACATAGAAATGCCATTTAATGTTCTCTGCAGTTAGTGAATCAAGTCAAAGAGTGAATTATATTTATACTCAAGGGCTCTGTACTTCAAAAGTAGGAATTTTTTCCCTTCCTGTCCAACTTGGAATCCTGGAACAAATGAATTTTTCTGTCATTAGCTTCCATTCTGCATAGAGCTCTTTGCTGGGTCTAGGGATCCAATCTGTGGTCTGTGCTTGGATAACCAAATGTAGCAAATAACCCAGATGTTTTATGAGATTTTAAATTAAATAAGTATGTGAAATATTTTTTAGATAAATAATGACCTGCATTAGAGTAAATGATTTCAGTCCCTACCATGTGCTTTCAAATTCTATTTTATGCTCTTTTCAAGTAAAGATATGAAAAATGCTGTACTGAGATCTGTAATGATCCTTAATATAGTTTTCTGGATAGTTTCAGTGATCCCTCTGAGGCACATTCTCTGCACTATCTTTGCCCAGGCAGTAGGTTTGTTTCTCATTAGTTAGAAGAGACAAGAGTGTTTTTCATCACACGATGTAACTTTCATCTCAAAAAGACAAGCCAGGGAGATGCACAGCTATACGTTAACCCTGATGTTCATTAACAGTACCGGGTTTGTCAGGAGAGTAAATAGTGATCATCCACTTCATAGTGGGCTCCGGGGAGGAATCTCTGTTTAGAAGTAGGTTGGAATTGTTCGTTTATAGCACACCTGTCCAAAACAAATAACAAACCCTGAAGCAGAAACCTACTGCTTTTAACTCACCTAAGCTCAATGTCTAAGAATAAGAGTTTTGCTTTCTAAGTTTGCAATACAAAAGTAAAGGTAAAGACCACATGAAATGTTTCCAAATGGCTTCTTATTGAGGGTAATTGGAATCCATCTTACGAGAGCTTTTATAGTTATGTTAGATGTAAGTTTATAGAATAGGTCACAAAATACATAATGTAATACACAGCTACTTAATACATACATTTTAAGTATATCTTATATGATGAATAAAATTTAGAAATATTAATGAGAAAATAGAAGAGGAGTCAAGATGGCGGAGAAGTAGCAGCCTGAGACTACATCAGGTAGCAGGAGATCAGCTCGATAGCTTATCTAAACATTGAAAACACTTACAAATCCAATGGGAGATCAAAGAGAAGAAGAACAGCAATTCTAGAAACAGAAAATCAACCACTTTCTGAGAGGTAGGACTGGCGGAGAAGTGAATCCAAAACGACGGGAAGATAGACCAGGGGAGGGGCCGGCTCCCGGCAAGCGGTGGAGCAACGGAGCACAAAATCACGACTTTTAAAAGTCTGTTCCACTGAAGGACATTTCTCCAGAGGCTAAACTGGGGTGAAGCCCATGCGGGGTCAGAGTGGCCCCAGGTCCCGCAGGGTCAGAGAAGGATTGGGGGTGTCGGAGTGTCGCAGAGCTTTCAGGTATTAGAACAGAGGAGCCAGCTACAGAGACAGAGCCGAGGACTGAACTCTCAGCTCGGGGTTACCTTGAACCGGTCACAGGCTGGGTGGGCTTGGAGCGCGACTGGAGGCTGGGGATACGGAAGGGATTAGGTGCTGTTCTCTGGGGCACACTGAGGAGTGGGGCCCCGGGCTCTCGGCTCCTCCGGGCCAGAGACTGGGAGGTCGCCATTTTCATTCCCATCCCCTGGAACTCTATGGAAAGTGTTCAGGGAACAAAACCTCCCAAAAGCGAACCCGAGCAGATTACTTAGTCCGGCCCCCGGTAAGGGCAGTGCAATTCTGCCTGGGGAAAAGACACTTGAGAGTCACTACAACAGGCCCCTCCCCCAGAATATCAACAAAATATCCAGCCAGGACAAAGTTCATATATCAAGGAAAGCAGGTTCAATACCTAGGACAGCAGCGAAATGCCAGACGAGGAGAAAGCAAAGCATGGAACTCATGGCTTTCTCCCCATGATTCTTTAGCCTTGCAGTTAATTCAATTTTTTTTTCAATTTTTTTTCTTTCTTTTTTCTTCTTTTGCTAATTTTTTTAAACTTTTACCCTTTTCTTTTTTAACGTTTTTTGACTAGTTTATCTAAAATATATATATTTTCTTTCTTTTTTATATTTTTCTTTATTGGTTTTATTTTTTTAATTTTTTTTTTCTGAACCTCTTTTTATCCACTTTCTCCCCTCCCTCCCACAATTTGGGGTATCTTCTGATCTGGTTACAGCATATTTTTCTGGGGACTTTGCCACCCTTTTAGTATTTTAATTGCTCCTTCATATACTCTTATCTGGACAAAATGACAAGGAGGAAAAAATCACCACAAACAAAAGAACAAGAGGCAGTATCGAAGGCTAGGGACCTAATCAACACAGACATTGGTAATATGTCAGATCAAGAGTTCAGAATGACGATTCTGAGCATTCTAGCCAGGCTCGAAAAAGGCATGGAAGATATTAGAGAAACCCTCTCTGGAGATATAAAAGCCCTTTCTGGAGAAATTAAAGAACTAAAAACTAACCAAGTTGAAATTAAAAAAGCTATTAATGAAGTACAATCAAAAATGGAGGCTCTCATGGCTAGGATAAATGAGGCAGAAGAAAGAATTAGTGATATAGAAGACCAAATGACAGAGAATAAAGAAGCCGAGCAAAAGAGGGACAAACAGCTATTGGATCATGAGGGGAGAATTCGAGAGATAAGTGACACCATAAGACGAAACAACATTAGAATAATTGGGATTCCAGAAGAAGAAGAAAGAGGGAGGGAAGAAGAAGGTCTATTGGAGAGAATTATTGGAGAGAATTTCCCTAATATGATAAAGGGAAAAAGCACCAAAATTCAGGAGGTGCAGAGAACCCCCCTCAAAATCAACAAGAATAGGTCCACACCCTGTCACCTAATAGTAAAATTTACAAGTCTTAATGACAAAGAGAAAATCCTGAAAGCAGCCCGGGAAAAGAAGTCTGTAACATACAATGGTAAAAATATTAGATTGGCAGCAGACTTATCCACAGAGACCTGGCAGGCCAAAAAGAGCTGGCATGATATATTCAGAGCACTTAACAAGAAAAACATGCAGCCAAGAATACTCTATCCAGCTAGGCTATCATTGAAAATGGAGAGATAAAAAGCTTCCAGGACAAACAAAAACTGAAAGAATTTGCAAACACCAAACCAGCTCTACAGGAAATATTGAAAGGGGTCCTCTAAGCAAAGAGAGAGCCTAAAAGTAGTAGATCAGAAAGGTACAGAGACAATGTACAGTAACAGTCACCTTACAGGCAATACAATGGCACGAAATTCATATCTCTCAATAGTTACCCTGAATGTTAATGGGCTAAATGCCCCAACCAAAAGACACAGAGTATCAGAATGGATAAAAAAACAAAACCCATCAGTATGTTGCCTACAAGAAACTCATTTTAGATGCGAAGACACCTCCAGATTTAAAGTGAGGGGGTGGAAAACAATTTACCATGCTAATGGGCATCAGAAGGAAGCTGGGGTGGCAATCCTTATATCAGATCAATTAGATTTTAAGCCAAAGACTATAATAAGAGATGAGGAAGGACACTATATCCTACTCAAAGGGTCTGTCCAACAAGAAGATCTAACAATTTTCAATATCTATGCCCCTAACGTGGGAGCAGCCAACTATATCAACCAATTAATAACAGAATCAAAGAAACACATCAATAATAATACAATAATAGGAGGGGACGTTAACACTCCCCTCACTGAAATGGACAGATCATCCAAGCAAAAGATCAACAAAGAAATAAAGACCTTAAATGACACGCTGGACCAGATGGACATCACAGATATATTCAGAACATTTCATCCCAAAGCAACAGAATACACATTCTTCTCTAGTGCACATGGAACATTCTCCAGAATAGATCACATTCTGGGTCACAAATCAGGTCTCAACCGGTATCAAAAGATTGGGAACATTCCCTGCATATTTTCAGACCACGATGCTCTGAAGCTACAACTCAATCACTAGAGGAATTTGGAAAGAACCCAAATACATGGACACTAAACAGCATACTTCTAAAGAATGAATGAGTCAACTGCGAAATTAAAGAAGAATTGAAAAAATTCATGGAAACAAATGATAATGAAAACACAACAGTTCAAAATCTGTGGGGCACAGCAAAGGCAGTCCTGAGACGAAAATATATAGTGGTACAAGCTTTTCTCAAGAAACAAAAAAGGTCTCAAGTACACAACATAACCCTACACTTAAAGGAGCTGGAGAAAGAACAAGAAAGAAAACCTAAACCCAGCAGGAGAAGAGAAATCATAAAGATCAGAGCAGAAATCAATGAAATAGAAACCAAAAAAAAAAAAAAAATAGAAAAAAATCAATGAAACTAGGAACTGGTTCTTTGAAAGAATCAATAAGATTGATAAACCCCTGGCCAGACTTATCAAAAAGAAAAGAGAAAGGACCCAAATCAATAAAATCATGAATGAAAGAGGAGAGATCACAACTAACACTAAAGAAAGACAGACAATTATAAGAACATACTATGAGCAACTCTATGCCAACAAATTTGACAATCTGGAAGAAATGGATGCATTCCTAGAGACATATAAACTACCACAACTAAACCAGGAAGAAACAGAAAACCTGAACAGGCCCATAACCAGTAAGGAGATTGAAACAGTCATCAAAAATCTCCAAATAAACAAAAGCCCAGGGCCAGATGGCTTCTCAGGGGAATTCTACCAAACATTTAAAGAAGAACTAATTCCTATTCTCCTGAAACTGTTCCAAAAAATAGAAATGGAAGGAAAACTCATTTTATGAGGCCAGCATCACCTCAATCCCAAAACCAGACAAGGATCCCACCAAAAAAGAGAACTACAGACCAATATCCTTGAAGAACACAGATGCAAAAATTCTCACCAAAATACTAGCCAATAGGATTCAACAGTATATTAAAAAGATTATTCACCACGATCAAGTGGGATTGATTCCAGGACTGCAAGGTTGGTTCAACATCCACAAATCAATCAATGTGATACAACACATTAATAAAAGAAAGAACAAGAACCATATGATACTCTCAATAGATGCTGAAAAAGCATTTGACAAAGTACAGCATCCCTTCCTGATCAAAACTCTTCAAAGTGTAGGGATAGAGGGCACATACCTCAATATTATCAAAGCCATCTATGAAAAACCCACTGCAAATATCATTCTCAATGGAGAAAAACTGAAAGCTTTTCCGCTAACGTCAGGAACATGGCAGGGATGTCCATTATCACCACTGCTATTCAACATAGTACTAGAAGTCCTAGCCTCAGCAATCAGACAACAAAAAGAAATTAAAGGCATCCAAATCGGCAAAGAAGAAGTCAAACTATCACTCTTCACAGGTGATATGATACTATATCTGGAAAACCCAAAAGACTCCGAGACTCCATAACTGCTAGAACTTCTAAAAGAATTCAGTAAAGTGTCAGGATATAAAATCAATGCACAGAAATCAGTTGCATTTCTCTACACCAACAACAAGACAGAAGAAAGAGAAATTAAGAAGCACCCAATTGCACCCAAAACCATAAGATACAATTACACCCAAAACCGTAAGATACCTAGGAATAACCCTAACCAAAGAGACTAAGAATCTATATGCAGAAAACTACAAAGTACTCATGAAAGAAATTGAGGAAGACAGAAAGAAATGGAAAAATGTTCCATGCTCCTGGATTGCAAGAATTAATATTGTAAAAATGTCTATGCTACCTAAAGCAATCTACACATTTAATGCAATCCCTATCAAAATACCATCCATTTTTTTCAAAGAAATGGAACAAATAATCCTAAAATTTATAGGGAACCAGAAAAGACCTCAAATAGCCAAAGGAATATTGAAAAAGAAAGCCAAAGTTGGTGGCATCACAATTCCGGACTTCAAGCTCTATTACAAAGCTGTCATCATCAAGACAGCATGGTACTGGCACAAAAACAGACACATAGATCAGTGGAACAGAATAGAGATCCCAGAAATAGACCCTCAACTCTATGGTCAACTAATCTTCGACAAAGCAGGAAAGAATGTCCAATGGAAAAAAGACAGCCTCTTCAATAAATGGTGTGGGAAAACTGGACAGCCACATGCAGAAAAATGAAATTGGACCACTTCCTTACACCACACACAAAAATAGACTCAAAATGGATGAAGGTCCTTAATGTGAGAATGGAATCCATCAAAATCCTTGAGGAGAACACAGGCAGCAACCTCTTCTACCTCAGCCACAGCAACATCTTCCTAGGAACATCGGCAAAGGCAATGGAAGCAAGGGCAAAAATGAACTATTCTGATTTCATTAGATCAAAAGCTTTTGCACAGCAAAGAAAACAGCTAACAAAACCAAAAGACAACTGACAGAATGCAAACGACATATCAGATAAAGTGCTAGTATCCAAAATCTATAAGGAGCTTAGCAAACTCAACACCCAAAGAACAAACAATCCAATCAAGAAATGGGCAGACGACATGAACAGACTTTTCTGTGAAGAAGACATCCAGATGGCCAACAGACACATGAAAACGTGCTCCATGTCACTCGGCATCAGGGAAATACAAATCAAAACCACAGTGAAATATCACCTCATACCAGTCTGAATGGCTAAAATTAACAAGTCAGGAAATGACAGATGCTGGCGAGGATGCGAACAAAGGGGAACCCTCCCACATTGTTAGTGGGAATGAAAGCTGTTGCAACCACTCTGGAAAACAGCATGGAGTTTCCTAAAAATGTTGAAAATAGAACTACCCTATGACCCAGCAATTGCACTACTGGGTATTTACCCTAAAGATACAAACATAGTGAAGGGGCACATGCACCCAAATGTTTATAGCAGCAATGTCTACAATAGCCAAACTATGGAAAGAACCTAGATGTCCATCAACAGATGAATGGATAAAGAAGAGGTGGTATATATACACAATGGAATATTATGCAGCCATCAAAAGAAATGAAATCTTGCCATTTGTGATGACGTGGATGGAACTAGAGGGTATCATGCTTAGTGAAATAAATCAATCAGAGAAAGACAACTATCATATGATCTCCCTGATATGAGGACATGGAGATGCAACATGGGGGGTTAGGGGGATAGGAGAAGAATAAATGAAACAAGATGGGATTGGGAGGGAGACAAACTATAAGTGACTCTTAATCTCACAAAACAAACTGGGGGTTGCTGGGGGGAGTTTTGGTTGGGAGAGGGGGGTGGGGTTATGGACATTAGGGAGGGTATGTGCTATGGTGAGTGCTGTGAAGTGTGTAAACCTGGCGATTCACAGACCTGTACCCTTGGGGATAAAAATACATTATATGTTTATAAAAAAAAAATAAGAAATAAAGAAAGGTTTATTTAAAAAAATAGAAATATTAATGAGAAAATAATATGATTGTATTTTTCAAGCCTCCAAGTATTAGATTTTTTCTGATAAATTAACAAAAAATGTTCATCAAAGGAAAGTTTTACAACTTAAGATGAGGAGAAAATGGTTAAATTTGATAAAATGGAAGTCATTTACTTTGAATTTGCCAGAATTTCATGCAATGAGTTGAATCAATCTCTCTCTTTTCTTTCCTGTCTTCACTTTCTTAAAGTCATACCTCAGCTCTCATTACTTTACCTTTGGATCCTATCATACTGCTTATGGATTATTAAAGGATTATTAAAAGGATTATTTTAAATGTACCATGCTTTTTGAATACATGTGTATATTTTTCTATGTCAGTCTTTACCAAAAATGCTATTTCTCTTTTACATTTATTAACTCAAAAACTACCACTTCCCTCAAGTCTCCATAGAATCCCTATGCATGCAAGTTATAATTGTCTTTGTCTTCTTATTTTTTAAAAATATTCTCATGGAGTCTTTGACATATTTCTGTTATAGTGTCTATCATGTAGTATTAAAATCATGTCACTGTATTTCTGTCTAGACCATGTATATCATGCATTCTGAGAAGAAATAGACTATATCCCTATTTTCAATTCATCTTTTATTATAGATCCTAACTTATTATGTGGCACAAAGATGAAGCCTGATATATTTGTATTACTGAAAGCTCTGAATTATTCTAGTAAAATTTAAACCTGATATAATATTGTGCATCAAATATCAGAATAAGCATTTAACACCTATCCAATCAAAATAAATGATACATGGTAGTATTTGCCAATTATGTTTTAAACTACTGCTATAAATGCACTCTTAAGTGACATTTTAATTGCAAAAATACTAATCTGTACTTTGAATCTTCAAATTATTTTCAGCAAATTATGTGCTATAATTCAGAATGATAATCCATGAGAAATTTCCTCCATTGTTGTTCATTTGAAACAATTCTCTGCCATTTTCAGAGAAAATAATAATAGTAACAGTAATAACAACTAACAATGATAAAAGATTTAATATGAGTCACCCTCTGTTCCAAGTATCACTTATATCTTTTTAAATTTAATCACTACCACCACTCCTCGAAGCTAGTGTTGTTACCTGCTTCACAGATTGGGAACTGTGGTCCAGAGGGGTCCAGTAGTTGGACTGGAGTCAGAGACTGAGGGACATAGATTTCAAAAATAGCCATTTTAGACTCCAGAGCTTTCTTTCTAACTATCTGGATGATGCCTACTATTTGGTCTCCAGTTTATAGACACTGGCAATCATAAATTCCATAAGGGAAAAATATAATGTACTTATTAGTGATCACTAAGCAAATGCATATTCATGGTTCAAAGGGAAAATGTTAAATATCCTATTTTTCTATATGATTGTGAGATTAATAATATTGTATTATTTATTTTTTAATGTCTAGGAAATTATGTATATCATGAAGAATTAGTATTTCATGCTGTAAAATGAAGGGCTAGAGACTAAAAGTGTCTTATTAGCACTATGGTCTGATAATTGGTTGACATATCTTATAATAATATGTATGGATGGATAGTAGTGTCATTAGAAGCAGAAAAAGGTCAATGCCACTAGAATAACTTGGAATAAAATGTGTTTCTTAGAATCAGAATTATTCAATATCCAAAACAAATTAGAAATGAAAACAAAAATGAAAAATGAGTTTTGAGAGTCTGAATGATGGATATCAGTCAGTTAAAAAAAAATGAAACCACTTTAAATATTTCAGAAACTGCATATTTACTATAGGAAGTTTAAGAACAAAGAGGGGTTGAAGGAACTAGAGGTGAAAAACAAAATGTATTCAGGTCTGGCACATAAAGAAGGAGGTGATAACCCAGCATAACCCAACCTGAGGCCCATGCATTCATGCTTGCTAGAACATGATTCGAAGTTCTCTTGCACTCCATTCTGAATTCACAGCAATGAAAACAGCAGCAGCAGCAAAAACTTCTTCTCCTGGTCTTCTTCTTTGCTAATCATCTTGTCTCGTAGCTCTTTCAGTCCCTTCCAGCAAATTCCAGGTTTAGGTTAGATACATATTTTTATTTACCTTATCAAAGTTAAGAGTGAACTTTTATTCTCCTAGACATCTTAGAACATAAATGAGTGGTTCACTAGATAAATAAATAGTAAATCACCCATTATAGATTCAAATGATTCATTCAGTTTTCATCTTGTAAAGGTTTCCACTTAAACTTGAAAAGCATGTGAATCTCAAATCAATAAAGACAAAGCATAACCCAGTGTAGAGTCATAGTTTAGCTAGATAGATAAAATATTTAAAATTTTCACTGATTTATTTATTTATTTATTTATTTATTTAATTTATTTATTTATATTTATATATTGAATGGCAACTATATGCCAGGAACTATGTCAAATTTTAAATAGTTAAAAAAAACATTCTGAGTGGATTCAGAAGCGCAACAGGGAAACTTCTATATCATGACAGCATGTAATTGATGCATCTAAACAAATCTCACAGGTCTATGACATGGCAGAAACAAAGATCTCTCAAAATATCACTCTCGAGGTTGGAATCAAACTTTAAACTATAATTATGCGCAGAAGGGATTTCCTTGGATGCTTTACTTTTACCTGTAAAGGCTCTAGGAAATAGCTTACCAAGCAAGATCAGCTTTCATAGTACAGCAATAATGACAAGACTTCAATAAAAGCTGTTTCTAGACTTCAAAATCCAGAAACTGAAATTTATGATATATATTTTAGTAGTTTTTATAAACAATCCTATAATAATACAACATAATACTTAATTGTTCATGTTGTAATTAATTCAGTGACATCTCAGGTAATATAAATTTGTACTTCTAAATCAGCTAATTTCGTTTTCTCTGTAAAAGCATAAACATTTTTACTCTGCAGAACAATCTCATTGAAGATTATAGGCAAACAGCAGACAATGTTGGAAGAGTACAAGAATTTACAGGTTTTTTTTTTCCAGCATTTCATGCTCTCAGTTAATAAAATTATGTTACTTAAACAACTGAAAAGTCAACCTCTATATGTTCATACTGTGAAGCCAAAAATAGCTGTCCCTTCTCTGTACTTTTTTTGCAGAATTAAATTGCATTTCTGATGTATCAAACTGAAGAATATCTTTTTTGGCTTATGACATGGTGCAACACAAGTTTGCATTTAAAGTATATCCCAATGTGACAAATTACACATCTTTTAAACATTAAATACCAGCTATTAATTCACACATTTGTACCACAAGAGTTGGGATTTTTAAAAAGTGCCAAATGCAAAATAACCTAAGTAATATATGTTCATACAAAATATAAGCAAGTCATTTTTTTGTCTGTCTTATCTTTTGAAAATCTAAACCCTCTTCTACCTTATTTATTTTACTTTTTTTAAAATTTAGAGCTATTTGCAATACAGTACTTTTATAGTTTTATGATTCTCAATTACAACATAATACTGGACATTATATTACTGACATCATTATATTATAAAGACAGTTTGTAAATTTAAATTAATTCCTTTTTCCTCAATAGTCTTCAAATTTAAAATAAAAGAGGAAGAAACTACCATTACCTGCCCTTAATTATCATATTTTTTAAAAAGATTTTATTTGTTTATTTGACAGACAGAGAGCACAAGTAAGCAGAGCAGCAGGCAGAGGGAGAGAGAGAAGCAGGCTCTATGCTAAGCAGGGAGGCTGATGCAGGGCTTTATCCCAGGACCCCAGAATCATGACCCAAGCCGTAGGCAGCCGCTTAACCAACTGAGCCACCCAGGCGCCCTTAATTATCATAATTTAAAACATAACTTACTTATATAATCTGTAATGGGCATGTGGCTGAGAAGAGTGTTAAAGTGAGACAGAGACAAAGTTAGGGTTGGGGGAGAAAGTGTAGGGAGGAGGATGAAAGAAAAAGAGCAGGAATTAATATACCTGATATTGGGGCTAAACAGCATACAGTAGTTGAATCACTTTGATATACTGAGTCTTCTTCTGAAGAAAAGACTCTGTATTTTAGTAGAAGTCTCCATTCTACATCCCAGATGATACTGCCATCTTGCACACCACTAATTGAGTCAGAAATTAACATCTCAGCCAAAAAAAGTCAAGTTGTTCCCCATATGCTCAAGGATCAATGGGGGGTAAATTGTGAAAGACAATATCTAGTGGTATTTAAATTCTCTCCTGTCTTTTTTTTTTTTTTTTTTTAAAGATTTTATTTATTTATTTGACAGAGAGAGATCACAAGCAGACAGAGAGGCAGGCAGAGAGAGAGAGAGGGAAGCAGGCTCGCCGCTGAGCAGAGAGCCCGATGCGGGACTCGATCCCAGGACCCTGAGATCATGACCTGAGCCGAAGGCAGCGGCTTAACCCACTGAGCCACCCAGGCGCCCTCTCCTGTCTTCTTTATGTACTAGATATGTGATCTTGGGCAAGTGACTTAACTTCGTTTCACTTTCATTATCTCCAGAATAAAAAAAAAATATTAACTTCTAATAAATTTATATTAAGGAAAGATTAAATAATCTCTAAAAATTTAGAACTGGTAATAATATATAATAGTGACTAATAGATCAAATCAGAATCTTTCTTAATGAGTGGGTAGACACAAAACTGTTGCCAAGTCGTGAGAACTGATGGTATAGCCATACAGAGGTCAACACTCACACTTATAACTTTATAAAGAAATATCAAAAAGATATCTCAAAGATAGTAAGCTGGAAGAGGATAAGTTATAAAAAGCATATATGTTGATGGCCTTTACCTCTGGTTATCAGTATCTCTTTGAGAGGTTTTGAGTACTCCTAGGTTTTATAGTAGAGAAAATCTTTTAGATGTGGAATGTGAACATATAAGGGTACTAGAGCATTAGAATAGGACAATTATTAAAAAAAAAAAAAAAGGACAATTACAAGTAGTTCCAAGGGGCCAAAGTGATGACATGCTATCAAAACTCTAATGATACTCCTATTATCAAGAGGTTGACTTATATTACTGCCAATTTACTTTCTAGGCCTCTTATGTCTCCATCAGTCTCATAAACTAAAATCCCTAACACTTGAAGGTGTATAACAGTGTTTTGTTCTTTGCAACCTGAAGGATCACATTTAATACTCTACCTAAACTATGATGGCCACCAGATTTAGACTAATAGATGAATCCATGTGCATGTGTGGTAGAGAAATCTACTGAAATAGAAAAGCAATTTGAGAGAAAATAATAATCTCTAGTTGTCAGATATACATGTCTGGTTCAGGAAAATGAGTCACGATCAGAGAGAAGCAGGTGATTCATAGTAGAGTAGAATGAACATTCTCATCATTAGTATATGTAAGAAATGTTTCACGTAAGATGTAACAATTTCCAGGGGACTAACAAAAGTAGTTTATTTTGTATTCATATAATAATCCAAATGGATTATTAGTCAGTTAATTGGTTTTCTAGTGACTGCCTCTCCTTTATGAAGTAATTCAAAAGTCTCCTCTCACTGACTTTGCCTATGTCTATTAGCATCAACATCCAGCCAGAAAAAAGGGAAAGGAGAGAGAAGGCATCAAGGCCTCTCTAAATCCCTGGTCTGGAAGTCACACACAGCAGTCATTTTGACATTCTATTGGGGAATTCAAGACTATGGCCAAGCCAATATGCAAAAGAAAAAGGAGCCAACAAACAGGTAGCAACACCACAGTATGGAAAAGGGGTATAGATATTCATGGCGAAAATTCTTCTGTAAACCACATCAAATAAAACTAAGTATTTCAAGAGCAGGGTGGCTCTTTCTGGGATGGTAGAAAGATGGGGCATTTGTGAACCATCATTACTGTCTAGGACCAGAGGGCTCTGGTAAATTTTAACAGTATGAAAAGGAAGAAAAAAGTTCAATGAAGAACTGAAGAATGGAGTAAAAGTTCTTACTTTCCTTTGATAAAGAGGAATTTGTTAAGAAATTCCAAATTAGATTCGTATGTCAACAAACACCAATTGAAAACCTTACTGGTTTAAAAGGAAATATATCATCATTACCTTGTATCTTCAGACATTTATTTAATAAAGACTTACTAATAATTTAACCCACTGAGCCACCCAGGTGCCCTAATATTTTAATTAGTTATTTAGTTTTTCAAATTGTATTTGTTAAATTAATTTATTTACAAAGTTATTGGATTCTTTTGAAAATGGACCTAGTTTCTCTATCTAGTTTAATATTCCATATAATACGGAAAATATTTTTTAGGGTATTACTGAATATCTTGTACTTGAAGAATTGGGCTAAAGAGTTCCATTGGCAAGAAAGTATTTTTTTAGATGCCTTCTGTCATGATTAGATAACTATAAAATATTTAAAGATATGCTTTATATTCAAGTAATATCTATAATCTCAGTCCCTTAATGCTGCTGTAAGAAAATACCACAGACTAGTTGACCTATAAACTACAGAAACTTATTTCTCAAGGGCCTAGAGCCTGGAAGTCCAAGATCAGTTTGCCAGCATGATTGCATGAGGACATTCTTCCTGATGGACAACACTTGATACAAGCTAGGGGAGACTGCTGTAGCCATTACTTAGCTTATATTGGCTTGGTGGTCAAGCTGGAGATGGTGTTCTCTGAGACTGTAAATTTTTTGCCACTTATGAGCATGGAAATCACAAGAAGATACATAAATTAAAGCATTAAAAATAGCCTTTGGAATTCGAATAAGTAGAAGCTGCCAATTAAAACCATTACATATAGCATTTTTTCCTGCAGTTCTTATTGTCTTAGGCAAATTGTGCTTTAGTCTGTAAACAATACCAATATGCTGATCATGCTAATGATTTCCATTTATTTTACTACTAAACATTAAATTATTGTGATGTGAGCAAATGGATTACTCAGGCATTAGTAAAATATTTTTTGTAGTATCCAATATCTAAAATCAGAGTATGACAAACCAAAATTAAGCAACAGATACCAAAAAATACACACTGAGTATTTTATTGACATCTGTAATAGTTTTTAATTTAGCTGATGACATAAATATGGGTTTTGTTGGCATACTGCTAATGTTTTCAGGTTTTATTTTCTGGGCATAATAGAAACACCTTCTTTTCTCTTAAATAATCTATAAATCAGAAGATTTAAGTAGACCATAATTTAAAAAAAAAAACAGAAATAAAGGATTTATAAATTGTGCATGTTTTTTCTCCCTACATATTTCTCTAGAATTGGAAACTCTTATTAAGTATTCTTATTTTTATGGCAGTATAATTACTTACATAAGTTCCATAAGAATCTATCTTCCATTTTACTGGGAGGTAAGGTAATTGGAAACATTGATTATGTAACTGAGCTGTTCCCTGTAATGCCACATTTGAGAGTGATGCTAATATCATCATATGTGACCAAATACTTTGAAGAAATTAAGTTTAACTCTAAAGAGACAATGCTTAAAAAGTTCTAATGAGAAAACTGGCCTGGTATCAGGCTTACAGAATTATTGATCTTTCACATAAGTAAAGATCATTTTTGGCAGGTCCAGAAATCTTAGGATATTTTAGAATCAACAAGGAAAAAAGGGATTTACCCAAACTTATAGGCACTGCAAATGAAATCTGATGAAGTGTTTATAGCTTGTTTTCATACTCTCAAGAGGCTTATGAAAGTCTAATCTGAGATCCTTTATAAAATTTTCCAGCTAAACAAATTTAAGTATGTCTATATAATAAAATACTATTTTTGGCTTTCCTACATAAGTGATTTGGCCAACTATAATAACACTAGCCTTATTTTTTTTTAAAGATTTTATTTATTTATTTGACAGAGAGAGATCACAAGTAGATATAGAGGCAGGCAGAGAGGGAGAGAGGGAAGCAGGCTCCCCGCTGAGCAGAGAGCCTGATGCGGGACTCGATCCCAGGACCCCGAGATCATGACCTGAGCCGAAGGCAGTGGCTTAACCCACTGAGCCACCCAGGCGCCCCTAGCCTTATTTTTTAATAAAGAATAATCTCTCTGAAATTATTTTTGGTCAAAAGAGGGGTAATTGTACACTATTTTTTTTTTTTGTAAGTGGAAAACTATGCATCTTCTATAGCACATCTTTCCCAGTTATTGCAAGTAACTGATGTGTACACACACACACACACACACACACACACATATTTTGTTTTAGCTGGATAAAATTTAATTGACCCATTCTTTCCTTCCCTCAAAAAAACAATTTTGTTAGCTTATTATAAGAACCATTTTTTTAAAGATTTTATTTATTTATTTGACAGAGAGGGAGATCAGAAGTAGGCAGAGAGAGGGGGGGAAGCAGGCTCCCCCCCACCAGCAGAGACCCTGATTTGGAGCTCGATACCAGGACCCTGAGATCATGACCTAAGCTGAAGGCAGTGGCTTAACCCACTGAGCCACCCAGGCACCTCATTAGAACCAATTGTTAATCCTTACCAATTTTTCAATTCTTTGGCTACAATTCTCAAGTATAACCTTTCCAATTTTTTTTCCCCCTTCCTGACTGGACAGCATGAAGAAATAAAAATTGACTTCTTGGATCCCCATTTGGACACTAGATTGCCTTGTAGTTGGCCCTTCTATCCTATGGATCCAAAATGCTGATCTAAATGTAGCTCAATAGCTTGATATAAGCTTCTACCACAGAACTCTCCACAACAACAAACCATGGGTGGACCAATTCTTCCATGAACACGCTGATGTGTGGGCCGCTAAGGAAGTCTCATGAAATGTTTGGATTCATGTAAGTTCTTATATAAGAGATAAACAAGACTTGAATAACATTACCAAGAACTTGGCATCCTAGCTTGAGAACTTCAGGACTCTAGCAGTTGTGCTGTATAATGGCAAGATTTTTTCCTTATAGGCCTCTTTAAATCTATAATATTGATATCTTTGGAATTAACATTGGAACTGTAATACAACTTTTATGTTAATTCTTTTTCTTCATTTTAGTCATCCGCCTTTTAGATGTCTGAACTTCAACACCCTAAAAATAAAACCAGATCCCTACCAGCTCCATTCATCAGAGAGTCCAACTAGTGTTAAGGGAAAAACTCCAAAAAGAATCTCCTAGAAACTGTCTTTGATCCTGCTTCACTCTATTCAAGAGGTGTAATTTTGCCTCTTACTTATTTAGGGACAAATTATTTTTATTCATCTTCATGAAAGAGGAAATTGACATGTTGAATTTTATCTGAATTTGTAATCCCAGAAAGTAGTGCTGTTTGAGAAATTTCATTCTACTGTGATCCTAGAAACAGCAAAATGCAAAACCCATTCTGCTCTTACAGAATCCAGGAAAAGATCTGCTTTCATCTTCCTTCTATGACTCAGATTAGGACTAGTCTCCATTCTTCCTCAAGACACTCATAAGACTCCATGCTGACTCCCTTATTTACCTGCCTCTATAAAAGTACACTGTTTTTGAAAATACTTGTAATACTGAGAATTCTATTTATTGCAATGGACTGAATAAAGTCATATTACTTGCCCTGTGCATTTTGTCTTTCGTAATTTATTGCCACCAATTTTACCATCCAGAAATGCAAATTCTTCAACTCTAAACTTATCTAAACATTAAGCATGAGTTAAACAGTCTTATCAAAAATCTTTATATATATTTAAGTGTAGATAAGACTCCAATTGTAAATAAAATAGGGGTGCCTGAGTGACTTAGTTGGTTAAGTGTCTGACTCTTCATTTCAGCTCAGGTAATACTTCCAGGGTCTTGGGATCAAGCCCCACATTGGGCTCCACACTGAGCATGGAGCCTACTTAAGATTCTTTCTCTCTCCCTCTGCTCTGCTCTCCCTACCTCTCCTTCTTAAAAAAATAAAATAAATTAAATAAATAAATAAATAAAGTAACCAAATAAAATAACCAAATGGGGTAGACATAGTTAACAACAATGATTGATTATTTGTTTACTTTTTTCACTTGTTAACTTGGATAATATAATAGCAAAATTAATTCTTTTAAAACTTTATAACAAGTGCTGAATGGCAGATTTATATTTATTTGTTTGTTGCAGTAAAAACAAAGGGCTTTAGAAATATCTAATGATATATGAATGGAATACTTACTCTCTTTAAAAAAAGTTTTATTTAAATTCTAGGTAGTTAACATACAATGTAACATTATTTTCAGGTGTACAATATAATGATTCAACACTTCCATACAATACCCAGTGTTCATCACAAGTGCCCTCCTTATCCTTATCATCCCCCCCACTTCCCCTCTGATAACCATCAGTTTGTTCTCTGTAGTTGAGTCTGTTTCTTAGTTTGCCTCTTTCTTTTTTTTTCCCCAATGTTTGTTTATTTTGTTTCTTAAATTCCACAAAGAGTGAAATCTTATGGTATTTGTTTTTCTATGACTTATTTTGCTTAGCATAATAATCTGTAGCTCTATCCAAGTCAATGCAAATGGCAAAAATTTCATTTTTTTTTTTTTTTAGGATTTTACTTATTTATTTGACAGAGAGAGACACACCAAGAGAGGGAACTCAAGCAGAGGGAGAAGCAGGCTTCCTGCTGAGCAGGGAGCTGGATGTGGGGCTCCATACCAGGACCCTGGGATCATGACCTGAGCCAAAGACAGCCGCTAAATGACTGAGCCTATATATATATATATATATATATATATATATATATATATATTCACCTCTTCTTTATCCATTCATTAGTCAATGAACAATTAAGTTGTTTCCATAATTTACCAATCATAGATAATGCTGTTATAAACCTTGGGGTGCATGTATTTTCTTGATTAGAGATTTTTTAAAAGACCTAATACAAACCTAGAGATTACAAATTCATGAAGTTCCTTGAAAACTTTATCTGTATCAATCAGTTTGGTAAATATCAACTTCTCTATTTCTTTATCAAAAATAATAGATACAGATCTTTGGTGGTGTTTTAAAATTTAATCCCTTTGTTTTCTAAAACTATTGCAAGTGAAAATTAAACATGCAATACAGCTTTATTTTAATAATCTTAAAAGATAATATAGGCTCATTTAGTTTCTAATATTTTTTGTGCATAAAATGACAATGATTTAAGTTGTTATGCATTGTTCATCACAACTTTGAAGTAACTGAGTTAACTTCAAAGACTTGAATTAAGTTTGTGCTTTCATGTCATATGAAAGAAGAAAAGAACTGTGCCTATCTTTTGTTTATAGTTATTATCACAGTGTGCAATCCTTACTCAATACTCAATACATTTTTAAGTGAATGGATGACTGAATAAATACATCAATATATAAATTTGTATAAATGTAAACATAATCTTTTAAAACAACCTTACAACAAACAACCCTAAAATTTATATGGAACCAGAAAAGAACCTGAATAGCTAGAGGAATGTTAAAAAAGAAAACCAAAATTGGTGGCAACACAATTCCAGACTTCATGCTCTATTACAAAGTTGTAATCATCAAGACAGTATGGTACTGGATCAAAACCAGATACATACATCAAAGGAACACAAGACAGAGCCCAGAAATGGACCCTCAACTCTATGGCAAACTTATCTTCAACAAACAGGAAAAAATGTCCAATGGAAAAAAGAAAGTCTCTTCCAATGTTCAATGGAAATAGACAGTCTCTTCAACAAATGGTGTTGGGAAATTGGACAGCCACATGCAGAAGAATGAAACTGGACCATTTCCTTACACCACACACAGAAATAGACTCAAAATGGATGAAAGACCTCAGTGTAAGACAGGGAATCCATCAAAATCCTTGAGGATAACACAGGAAGTAACCTCTTAAAACTCAGCTGCAGCAACTTCTTCCTATGAACATCGGCAAAGTTGAGGAAAGCAAGGGCAAAGATGAACTATTGGGACTTCATCAAGATAAAAAAACTTTTGCACAATAAAAACCAAAAGACAACTGACAGAATGGGAGAAGATATTTGCAAATGACATATCAGATAAAGGGCTTGTATCCAAAATGTATATAAAAAACTTATCAAACTCAACACCCAAAGAATACATAATCCAATCAATAAATGGACAGAAGACATGGAAAGACACTTTTGCAGAGAAGACATCCAAGTGGCCAATAAACACATGAAAAGGTGCTCAATATCACTGGGACTCAGGGAAATATAAATAAAAATCACAGTGAGACACCACCTCACACCAGTCAGAATGGCTAAAATTAACCTGTCAGGAAATGACAGATGTTGGTGAGGGTACAGAGAAAGGATCACCCTCCTACATTGTTGGTGGGAATGCAAGCTGGTGCAGCCACTCTTGAAAACAGTATGGAGGTTCTTCAAAAAGTTGAAAACAGAGCTACCCTAAGATCCAGCAGTTGCACTACTAGTATCCTAAAGATTTAAATGTAGTGATCCAAAGTGGCATGTACACCCCAATGTTTATAGTAGTAATGTCCACAGTAGTCAAACTATGGAAAGAACCTAGATGTCCATCAACAGATGAATGGATAAAGAAGATGTGGTATATATACCCAATGGGATACTGTACAGCCATCAAAAATGAAATCTTGCCATTTCCAATAAAATGGATGGAACTAGAGGGTATTATGCTAAGTGAAATAAGTCAGTCAGAAAAAGACAATTATCGTATGACCTCACTGATATGAAGAAATTAAGTAACAAGAGAGAAGATCATAGGGGAAAGGAGGAAAAAATGACAAATGCAAAACCCGAGAGAGAGACAAACCATGAGATACTCTTAATCTCAGGAAACAAACTGAGGGTTGCTGTAGTAAAGGAAGGTGGGAGGGATGGAGTGGCTGGGCAATTGACACTGGGAAGGTATGTGTTATGATGAGTGTTGTGAGTTATGTAAGACTGAGCCCAGCATAGGGCTCTCTGCTCAGCAGGGAGCCTGCTTCCTCCTCTCTCTCTCTGCCCGCCTCTCTGCCTACTTGTGATCTCTCTCTGTCAAATAAATAAATAAAATCTTTAAAAAAAATAATAATTTACATGGTATCACACAGCAAGCAGAATCACAGTTGAACCACAGACTTGATCTATGTTGATACCACGGTCCAAGGTCTTTTCATTACACCATTCTAAACTGAGAGGAGTTGAAGTATGTGCAGATGGGATGCACATAGAGAAAGTGATGGAATGCGAAGTCTAATGGTTGTACTTACACTACAATTAGAAAATCAGTTAATGAACATTAAATGAAAACTAGCTTACCCAATAGCTCAATTAACTTCCTGTAATTTGATATATTTTGGAGTTCTAGAATAATTAGGTTTCAATTTAGAGATCTTTAGAGAGTTATATATGTATACACACACACACACACATATATATATATATTAGAATAAAATTGCCTTGCTGTGCTTGTGTGAGTCTATAAATGTGTTTTTGAGTGTGTTTGAGAAGATGAAAAGAATAAAGACAAGGCCAGGAAGGAAAATAGAGAAGGGCTAGAGAGATGAGAATTAAAATATCTTTAGAATGGTTTTCTCCCTTCCTTTCTAATCTTTGTAAGCTTCAGGTTTTCTTCTTAAGAGATATAAAAATATATAAATAATATAAATTTAAATAAAAATATAAATATTTTTATATATAAATATAAATATATATTTATATTATAAAATATAAATTTATATTATAAAATATAAAAAATAACAGATTCCAATGCATTGAAAAATAGATATACCAGTCAGTGCCTTTTAAAATCTTAGTCACATGGCATATTCTTTAAAAAGAAGTACTAATTACAATTACACTAAAAATCTAGATAATTTTACCAAAAAAAAAAAGTTTTTTTATTTAGACACAATGATAAAGTCAACTACTTCTATGTAGTATCGACCTTGAAGCTTCTATAACCATAACAGTTTAAGAATATGTTCACTATACATCATTTTTATCCTGTTAGGATATGGTAATATACATTATAGAAGTACCATAAAAAATGTGAAGTAAATATTATTTACTTGAAATGAAGATAAAGAAGGTACATCACCAAAGAAATGAGAATGAATTGCACAGTGGAAGTCCAAAGACCCACTAAATTACTAGTTGGGGAATAGCAAATGTGTGCTTTCTCAAAACATTGAGTATTCTGGCAGGGAAGAACTGAGAATATAAAAGAATTTAACCCCCTCCCAAAATGGGTGGAGCAAAAAAGTAGTTTGTTTGGGAGAGTTACTTGGAGGGAAAGGTGAAGAGGAAGAAGAAGGAGGAGGAGGAGAAAGGGAGAAGGAGGAGAAGGAAGAGGGAGGGGGCAAGAAAAAGGAAGGGAGAGGAAGAAGAAGGACAAGAACAAGAACAAGAACAAGAAGGAAAGAAAGATTGGGAATAAAAGGTATTGGCCATTATCTACTGAGTATCTTCTAAAAGAAGAGAACACTGACATGGAGACAAATGTAACTTTTAAGCCCTAAATAATCAGGGAGATAAAATAAATATATATAGCTAGAAAAGAAAAACACATACAGATCTGAGGATTAATTCCAATCCTAAATAAGGGCTTTAGTGATTAACTAATGCTGCTTCATAGTCTATGTACTTAAATATGTAGTCTTTTCTTAATGAAGTCTGAAGTTTACCCTTGATCTTGCAAAATTTTCACAGGATGTGCAACACCTAAAATGATTTTTAAAATAAAATTAAATTAAATTAAGGTCTTAAAAAATAAAATTAAAGAAATAAAAATAAAATATTGTCCTAATTTTTCTATACTTCTTGAAAGTGCTTTTAAACATTTGCTTAAGTGCATTTAACTCAGTTTGAGTATGTTAGGGAGAGACTCTCCCCTACCCCAAATATGGATACCAAAATAGCTGGGAAGTATTTACTGTCTATTTTTCACTATATCTGGAATATCAAATATTCTTAGGCCAGCTTCATCATTTAGATCTATTTTTGGATTATCTATTTTGTTTATTGACATATCTGTATATACCTAAGCTAATGCTAAGCTAGTGTTTTAATTGTGATTGATTTATGGTGTTTTGATATCACACAAAGCAAGTAACTCTGTTGTTATTATTCAAAGTAACTCTGCAATTATATTTGTTAAGCCAATTTTTGAATCAAAATTCAAAAATCACATAAGAATGTGATATTTTTTAAATCACGTAAGAATCACAGGATAGTGTTTAAAATATTTACTCTTCCAAAACAAATAAAAAGATAAAGATTAACAAGGTATATATTTGTTTTCCCCATAATGATCCCATCTGAAAATCCTTGTCCTAATCTGTGGGATGCTATAATATTGACAAATCAAAATGGAATTTACTTGTAAGTACAGATTTCTGGACTTAAAGTGTTTTCATTATTCAAATTCAGTAAAAACTATTATTAGAAGTGTCCACCTTATTCCCAGAAATGAATATTTTGAACTATAAAATACACTGATTTTTTTTTCCATTTTATTTATTTTTTCAGCGTAACAGTATTCATTGTTTTTGCACAACACCCAGTGGTGCTCCATGCAAAACGTGCCCTCCCCATTACCCACCACCTGTTCCCCCAACCTCCCACCCCTGACCCTTCAAAACCCTCAGGTTGTTTTTCAGAGTCCATAGTCTCTTATGGTTCGCCTCCCCTTCCAAATTTTTTTTTTTTAATAAACATATAATGTATTTTTATCCCCAGGGGTACAGGTCTGTGAATCGCCAGGTTTACACACTTCACAGCACTCACGATAGCACTTACCCTCCCCAATGTCCATAGCCCCCTCCCCCCTCCCAATCCCACCTCCCCCCAGCAACAACAAGACTGAAGAAAGAGAAATTAAGGAGTCAATCCCATTTACAATTGTACCCAAAACTATAAGATACCTAGGAATAAACCTAACCAAAGAGACTAAGAATCTATACATAGAAAATTATAAAGTACTCATGAAAGAAATTGAGGAAGACACAAAAAAATGGAAAAATGTTCCATGCTCCTGGATTGGAAGAATAAATATTGTGAAAATGTCTATGCTACCTAAAGCAATCTACACATTTAATGCAATCCCTATCAAAATACCATCCATTTTTTCAAAGAAATGGAAGAAATAATCCTAAAATTTATAGGGAACTAGAAAAGACCTCGAATAGCCAAAGGAATATTGAAAAAGAAAGCCAAAGTTGGTGGCATCACAATTCCGGACTTCAAGCTCTATTACAAAGCTGTCATCATCAAGACAGCATGGTACTGGCACAAAAACAGACACATAGATCAGTGGAACAGAATAGAGAGCCCAGAAATAGACCCTCAACTCTATGGTCAACTAATCTTCGACAAAGCAGGAAAGAATGTCCAATGGAAAAAAGACAGCCTCTTCAATAAATGGTGCTGGGAAAATTGGACAGCCACATGCAGAAAAATGAAATTGGACCACTTCCTTACACCACACACGAAAATAGACTCCAAATGGATGAAGGACCTCAATGTGAGAAAGGAATCCATCAAAATCCTTGAGGAGAATGCAGGCAGCAACCTCTTCGACCTCAGCCATAGCAACATCTTCCTAGGAACAACGGCAAAGGCAAGGGAAGCAAGGGCAAAAATGAACTATTGGGATTTCATCAAGATCAAAAGCTTTTGCACAGCAAAGGAAACAGTTAACAAAACCAAAAAACAACTGACAGAATGGGAGAAGATATTTGCAAACGACATATCAGATAAAGGGCTAGTATCCAAAATCTATAAGGAACTTAGCAAACTCAACACCCAAAGAACAAACAATCCAATCAAGAAATGGGCAGAGGACATGAACAGACATTTCTGCAAAGAAGACATCCAGATGGCCAACAGACACATGAAAAAGTGCTCCACGTCATTCGGCATCAGGGAAATACAAATCAAAACCACAATGAGATATCACCTCACACCAGTCAGAATGGCTAAAATTAACAAGTCAGGAAATGACAGATGCTGGCGAGGATGCGGAGAAAGGGGAACCCTCCTCCACTGTTGGTGGGAATGCAAGCTGGTGCAACCACTCTGGAAAACAGCATGGAGGTTCCTCAAAATGTTGAAAATAGAACTACCCTATGACCCAGCAATTGCACTACTGGGTATTTACCCTAAAGATACAAACATAGTGATCCGAAGGGGCACGTGTACCCGAATGTTTATAGCAGCAATGTCTACAATAGCCAAACTATGGAAAGAACCTAGATGTCCATCAACAGATGAATGGATAAAGAAGAGGTGGTATATATACACAATGGAATACTATGCAGCCATCAAAAGAAATGAAATCATGCCATTTGCGACGATGTGGATGGAACTAGAGCGTATCATGCTTAGTGAAATAAGTCAGTCGGAGAAAGACAACTATCATATGATCTCCCTGATATGAGGACATGGAGAAGCAACATGGGGAGGTAGGGGGATAGGAGAAGAATAAATGAAACAAGATGGGATTGGGAGGGAGACAAACCATAAATGACTCTTAATCTCACAAAATACACTGATTTTTTTAATGAAAATTTTATCTTAATTGTTTATTGTATACATTTATAAGTACCTGGCCATAATGAAATATGTGTCAATATCTTGGGGAGATTTGTTGCTGGTATTATTAAATTATATTCAATTAATTGCTTTACTGGTTGAGTTGTATATATTTTAAACATGCTAAAGTAAGATTGGGCAAAATTTCATTTGTACCTTAAGTCATACATGAATTTGGTTTGAGACATAGATAGAAGTATTGTTTCTGACATTGGAATCAGCAAAGGGTAACAGACAATAACATGGCTGATTACTAAAGTAGAAGATGTAAATTCTGCTACATTTCTATGCATTAAAAGCCTCAGAATCCCTGAATTTTAATATAACATACAATGAAGTGTATCAAATGAGATTCCCCTATCTCGCCTAGTAATAATGTGGTTAAATCACAATGTGAACACTTTAAAGGGCAAAAAAAATGGCTTTAAAAAACCTTTGTTTCACTTAGCTTCAAGAATATCTCATTTTATTTCAAAATCTTATTGAACTTCCCTACACTTTCTTCCATGACTGACTTTTACAATATTAGTGTCTTGGTTGTCACCTCACCTAAATAACCAAAGACAAGAATGGTGAGTGATTCTCTGGCAGGATATAATCTAGAAATTGGATGCAATGAAACTAAGATGCAGAAGTATGTAAAGAAAAAAAAAAAAGAGAACCATCATATATTTAAGTGACAAGTTATCTGCTTAACCATGCTTTATTCATAGTGATGAAGAGTAGTGGCACTCAAATAGCATAAGCTTTTAAAAGTACAAAACCATCACCTATCATCTGCCTTTGAAGGGAATTCTACTTAAAATGAAGCTCCAATTTATCTAGTAAATGTAAAATTCAGATATTATTGTGCCTGTGAGACCTAACTTGATTAAGACGTAAAATTTCACTAGTTTCAAGTAGTAAGAAAAGAAGGCAGAGTAATTTTACCTTTCTTTTAAGAATTCAGACTGGTATTTCAGATTACACTGTGGCATATGCAGAACGTACAAAGGCTTTGTTTTATGTTAACACAATCAAATAATCAAGAGAAGACATAGTCTAATGCTTATTGGTGCGGTCCTCTGAGACAGACTTCTGGAATTCAGCTTCTTGCTCTGATGCTTACAACCTGTGTGACTTTGCATAAATTCCTAAACCTCTGTCTGTCTTACTTTCCTCAATATCAGAATATGAAAATAAGAGAAATTTCCTCATGGAATTCTAATAATAACAAAATATTTTAAAATTTATAAAAAACTTAGAGAAATGTTCACTTTGTGAAGTGAAGAGACATTAGAATATTTTAATGGGGGAGAGAAATGACTTGATTTTTATTGTTAAATATTTACATTCACTGCTTTGTGAGGAAAGTGCATGAGGGATGGAAGAAAAAGATATACAATGGGATAAGGTATGTAGAAATTGAAGGTACCCAAATTTTAAAAGTTGGTGTTTTGGGCCAAGGTATTAGTAGGAAAAATGGGGATATCATGTTTTATTCAGAGAGTCAACAGAACTCCCTATAGGATGAGTAGGTTTGAGAGTGACTTTATAGCTAGAATGGGGCAGATCTATGCTTATCTCCAGGTATGCCTTGATGTCTGGTTTTAACACCAGCAAATATAATAGAAATTATCTAAATAACTAATAAATGATTTATGATGTCTTTTTTTATAGTCTGCAGTTCTCTGGGAGTACCTAGGCCAAGTTTTCTTTATTAGTGTCTTTCACATGACTGATCAGGTCAACAGCCAAGTTTAGCCACATGACCAAAGAGGTGTAAATTACCCTACTGTGAACTCCTGCCTTGATCTGTCCTGAAACCATAATTTTCAGACAAATCTTTACACTTCCATCCGGGGGGTGGGGGGGGATGTATCCTTTTAGGAATAAGAAGAATCCCAGGGATTTTGTGCCTGAATATCTTTCAGACCTTCAATGTTTGCCTGCACTCTCTTTGTCATCATTAAAAGTCTTACATGTGGATACTCTTTGAATTCTTGTGAGTTCTTTCAAAAAACCTCCAAGCGACGACATGGATGGAACTAGAGCGTATCATGCTTAGTGAAATAAGTCAATCAGAGAAAGACAACTATCATATGATCTCCCTGATATGAGGACATGGAGAAGCAACATGGGGGGGTAGGGGGATAGGAGAAGAATAAATGAAACAAGATGGGATTGGGAGGGAGACAAACCATAAATGACTCTTAATCTCACAAAACAAACTGGGGGTTGCTAGGGGGAGGTGGGATTGGGAGAGGGGGAGGGGGCTATGGACATTGGGGAGGGTAAGTGCTATCGTGAGTGCTGTGAAGTGTGTAAACCTGGCGATTCACAGACCTGTACCCCCGGGGATAAAAATACATTATATGTTTATTAAAAAAAAAAATTTGGAAGGGGAGGCGAACCATAAGAGACTATGGACTCTGAAAAACAACCTGAGGGTTTTGAAGGGTCAGGGGTGGGAGGTTGAGGGAACAGGTGGTGGGTAATGGGGAGGGCACATTTTGCATGGAGCACTGGCTGTTGTGCAAAAAGAATGAATACTGTTACGCTGAAAAAATAAATAAAATGGAAAAAAAAAAAACTCCAAGCTTCTTGAATATTTGCCTGGGATTTGGGGATTGAATGAAAGAGAGAAATCAAGGATGATCCCCAAGTCCTGACAGGAACAACTGGCTAAATCTAGTGTCATATACTGAGAGAGGGGCAGTGCTAGGATATAGAGATATAGAGCAAGAGTTTATTTTGTACATGTTAATGGTGACATACTCATTAATTAGAGCATATTAAGTTGAGATACTGTGCAAATAGCCTAGAATTCAGAGAATGGATTGGTGCCGAAAATACAAATAAGCTTTGCTTAAGATTATTCACGTTATTTAAGACCATGAAAGAAATGATATGAGAGTTACAGAGTGAATTAAACATCAATCAAGGAGAGGGAGATAGAAAAGAAAACTGAGAAGATGGAGTCATTTAAATGAAATGGAAAAACAGGTGCACATTGTGACAAGGTCAAGAAAAGACAATGTTTTAAGAAGGTAGAATGAACAACTTGACTTGAACATTTTCAAAAGTATACGTAAGATGCATTCAAAGACATACTGTTGAATTTGGTCACATGGAGGACACTGATGATTTTTTTTTTTTAATTTGACAGAGATTACAAGTAGGCAGAGAGACAGGCAGAGAGAGAGGAGGAGGAAGCAGGTTCCCCGTGGAACAGAGAGCCTGATGTGGGGCTCGAGCCCAAGACCTTGGTATCATGACCCGAGCCAAAGGCAGAGGCTTTAACCCACTGAGCCACCCAGGCGCCCCACCACTGGTGATTTTAAAAAGAGATATTTCAGAGTGGAGTTGGGAGGAGGAAGTCTTATAAGTGGATTCAGATGAACTCTTGAGGGCTGCTGTTATTGAAAATTCTTTCTAGAGTTTATGTAATGCTAGAAAATGGAGAAATGGGGAACTGGTTATTGAACCAAGGTAATATTTTATCTTTTTTTTTTAATAGAAGGTGCTTTAGTATATGGATATCTTATGGAAGTGTTCTAGTAGAGAGGAATTAATAAATGGTATGAACAAAGGACAGATTTTAGAAGAGATATCCTTGAAAAGTCAAGAGCACAAATGGAGATGCTGAGCTTTGATAGAACAAAGGCTGCTTCATCCATCAAATAGGAGACAATAGGTACAGGTACAGAAATATTTATAGAACTAATACAGATAGAGTGATGGGAAGATGAAGGAATTCTAGGTTTATTGGTGTCATTTTCTTAATGAAACATGAACAAGTTCATAATGAAAAATAAAAATGGAAAGAAAAGTAACAGCAGGAATGAGGAGGAAAAAAAGAAACCATGAAATATTTATTTGGAAATGGAGGGATTCATATAAACAAAGCAAGAGTCCTAGTACTAGTTAGCAGTCTTAATGTGTCATTATGATGGATGTTGTTGAATTAAATGAGGTTAAATTCTTCATATTTATATGAACTTTTTCCTCTGTTAAACAAAGATTCAATTTTCATTGCTGTCAAGGTTATAGTCATTCTAGAGATGAGGAAAATCCGTAAGATTTAAAAAAAAAAAAACAGCACAAATTTTCTTTGTGGTGAAATTTTTCTGTGGTAACTAGAGAAGAACTTTTCATAGAATTCATTCAAGTGATCATTTGAATTATTTTTTGAAATTTAAGTGCTTATACATACATCCATATATATGTATATGTTTATATATTTTGCCTTGATCATTTCTTTAAAGTATTTTCTGAGATAAACCTGATTACTTGTTCTCAATTTCTAAATTTTTCTAAATTCCTCATAATGGTTTCTGTAGTAATGGGAAGATGGATATTGCTCTAACCCTGTTGGGACTTTCTTGAACATATTGCTCCTCTGCAACCCATATAATATTTCAATTAAACTTATGTTCCACTGATGTGTACATACTCTATTGTAATTGATATTTCTTAAGTGTGTCTTTACATATTTTCCTCCAAAGATGTTCTATTTAGATTCTAAACATGTAAAAGCATTGCACTCTGTCTATTTACCTAGCTTTGCACATATCCATAACAGCTCTGGGGATATTTGCCACTAATACAAGTAGGTGTTTATATACTAAGTGTTTGTTTATTCATGACAGTTTCAAATGTTTGGAAAGTGTAAAAAAAAATCAATAATCTCGTGGTCATTGAAATGCTCCTTAAATTTCAATTTAAGTTATGTTTATATTCTCAACATTTTACGAACACTTATAGCAGTTTAACTATCGTTTCCTTTGAAGTAAACCTGGAAATACTGTTGCCACAACAACTGCACTTAAAACAGTAGCTAGGTAGGTGAAATAGTGGTTCTCTGATGGGTGTGAGTTCAGAATTACAGATATCCTTACATCAATGCATCTTCCTTTTTTCCTAAAATACACACATGCACAAATACAGGTACACTCTGCGTTCAAATACTCCGTGAAGCACAAACTTTTTCTATATGTTTTGATGTATTAGTTTTGTAACCACAGAGTCAGTGAATTCAAGATTATTGTATCAAAAAAGTTATTTTAATAATGGCTGATTGTGAAAGAAGTACATAGATTTATCAATTAGCCTTTTTTCACGGTCTTAGCAAAGTTCTTCAATTATCCAGTTACTCGTATTAGTTTCCTGTGGCTGTAAAACAAATCACTACAATCTTGACTTAAAACTGAAAAAATTTACTCACAGTTTTGGGAAGGCCTGATGCCTGAGGCCCATGTATCACCAAGGCCACACCCCCTCTAAAGAATCTAGAGAAGGATCTGTTCTGTCTCCAGCTTCCAGGGGTTGTCGGCATTCCTTGACCTGTGACCATGTAACTCCAGTATCTGCCTTCATGGTCACTACCATGGACACTACCTCTTCCTCTTCTCTTTCTCAAGTCTTCCTCTGCCTCTCTCTTATATGAACACTTCTTATTCGATTTAGGGCTGACCAGGATAATCTCGGATATGTTCTTCTTTTCAAAACCTGTAATTTCACCGCATATTTTACTCCATAAGGTAATACTAACTGGTTCCACAGATTAGGACCTGGATTTATCTTTGGGGGTGGGTACCATTGAGCTTACTATGCTTATTGTCTTTAGTATCAGATGATTCTGTTCTTAATATATTAATATGTATTACATACACCAGATTACATTTTAATAGGAAGGGAATATTAGTCAATGGGCAACGGTAATGAGAAGGAGGTCTCTCAGTGATTTGTCAACACATGGACACTAATGAAAACAGCAACAGGGCCATCCAAGGAGGAGGTGATGGGTCTCTTGCAGCACCCAGTCCAGTCCCCATCTTCTCTCTTCCTGGCTGCTTTCTTCTGTGTCTTCATCTCATTCTCAAATTTGATAAATTTAAGAAGTGAACATATGACTGCTTTATAAGATTACAGTAAGAATGGGATAAAGTGTAACTCTAGTTTTTAAAAAAATCTAAAATAACACATTTTTATTAACAAAGAAAAAAAAAACAGTACTTTAGATAGTGAGTGGATTCATTGGCCATTTCTGTGTATAAATTATAAGAACATTACCAATCAATATACTGGAAGCTGTGTTTTTATAGTCACTAACATTCTGGTTTTCCTGTATTTCCTATTACTTGACCATTGGCTAGAAGTTTTCCTGTATTTCTTATATCCCTGACTTCTGGGAGGAAACAGACCAAAATGCATAAGAAAAATAAAATATAAAATTGGTAAGAGCTGGCACTTATTGAGCGTTTACTATTAATAAATATAGGACAAATATTACTATAACAATAATAATACCTGGTTTATTCTTTTTTTAAAGATTTTATTTATTTATTTGACAGACAGAGAAACAAGTAGGCAAAGAGACAAGCAGAGAGGGGTGGGGGAAAGTAGGCTTCCTGCTGAGCAGAGAGCCGGATATAAGGCTCGATCCCAGGACTCTGGGATCATCACCTGAGCCAAAGGCAGAGGCTTTAACCCACTGAGCCACCCAGGCGCCCCAAACTAATTTATTCTTCACACAATTTTATTTCGTCTATTTCACAGGTGAAGAACCTGAAATACAAAGCATGAAAGTAAATGGTTGGGGTTAAAGAGCACAGAGCTAAGAAGTATCAGATTCAGAAGCTGTGATAGTTAATTTTGATATCTAGCTCATGAGATGGCCAGATATCTGGTTGAACATTATTTCCAGGAGCTTCTATAAGGATGTTTCTGGAAGAGATTAGCATCTGAATGGATAGACTGAGCACAGTGATTGTCCTCTCCAATGTGGGTGGCAATACTTAAGCCACTGAGGTCCTGAGTAGAACAAAAAGTTGGGGGAATTCACACTCTGTTTCAGCTGGAATATCATAGTCTCCTGCCTTTGGTGCTCCTATTCTCAGGCCTTTAGAACTTGGACTGGAATCTACACTGTTGATTTGTCAACTCTAAAGCCTTCCAACTATATAGCAGGGTTTCCTGGGTCTCCAGCTTACAGAGGGTAGACTGTGGGATTGGCCAGACTCTATAATCATATGAGTCAATACTTTATAACAAGTGTTTTCATAGATAGGTAATAGATAGATAGATAGATAGATAGATAGATAGATAATAGATAATCTCCTACTGATCCTGTCTCTGAAGAATCCAGACTAAAACAGAAGTCAAACTCAGGTAGCCTTGTTCTACCATCTGAGCACTTACTGTTTAGGTTATGCAGATTTTTAAATAAAATATTGCTTTATAAAACAATATCAATATTAGCATCTAAAATTTTCATTTTATTTTAAGAAAAATAGAAGTTTTGTTCCAGCCTGGAGACCTACAAATCAACTGTGAAGTTTCTTCTTAGACTGCCTTGAAGAATCTCTAATGTGAACCAGAACTCCCTTTCTCATTCTGTATAAACAGAAACTTTTGAGTTAGTCTTACTTATTACCTAATTTTTTAGGAACTGCTAAGGTTTAAAACTCCAGAACAATTATTTTGGATAAAGAATAAAATTGAGTCACTCTGCATTCAAAAGTATCACAACTTCCAATTATTGACTTTCTACCACACATCAGATCACATATATTATCTTTAACTCTCGGAAGAATTATAGGGATGAGAGGGTGAGGTTCAGGGATTTTTGAACTTGATGAAGCTCATTCAACTAGTAAATGGGTAAGCCGGGATTTGGATCAATCTTGGATTGAATCCAAAGTTCATAGTTTTTACACTAGGACAAATTGTTTTTGACAGTATTGTAAAGCTAGACCTGTTATACTGCAAAAACTTTCAAAAGTGTGTTAATTTCACCTAAATTATAGCTGAGAACTTAGAAAATTTGGCTTCTTGGTAATATTAAATCATAGTGATTCTAATGGTAATTAATGAGGGGATTAGAATAAGGTATCTTTAGGCTGAAATCTTTCATTCAGTTCCAAATTCATAACATTATCATTTCTCTGAAACAAAGAAATGTTCAGGCATGTCTTAGTTAAATCTTTCTCTTCAAAATAAAGTCAATACCAAAAAAAATGCATATACTTATTCCTCTAGTGTGCAGGTACAATTGGAAAAATAGAACATAAACCTTGAAGAGCTTGGTATTTTTAGAAGTGCTGTTAACTTCACTGGTCACAGTCACTTTCTTTTCACTAGAAACTGATGATGGATCAAATAAAAGCAATAGAAGTCATACCACATTAATCAGTATCTTAAAATTTCTACTTTATTCTTTCTGAGCTAAATTCTACAGTTTCACTCCAAATTCTCCATAAGAATAAAAGCAGTCTAGTATTACAATGCCAATATTTTTATAATCTTCTGCAGTCTTTACCATCTATCTCCCCAGATTACCATTTGAGCATCAACACTGCATTTCAGATGACCATTAGTTGTAAAATAAATATAAATAAATAAATAAAATTAGCTGCATGAAATAAGCTCATTTCTCATGATTATTTCATTGTTTATACAGAATAGAAAATTAGATACTTCCTGGCAAGTCATATCAGAGGCCATTTTTGGTATAGATGCAAATATTTGCAAAACCATGAACTTATGTTTTGTTAGAAATGATGTTTAAGGAATGTCAAGTCATCAGAAAATAGAGTGTAAGTCTAATATAATATCGTGAGTTCATGAAGAAGTCAAGATAAAGATCACAAATAGGAGGCTAAAGACTGGGGTGAGAAGAAACCAAAGAACAAAGCAAAAAACATTTTAGTTTCTATTTTAAGGGACAGCATCCTCAGAACAGATGCACTTTTCCCAGAACCCCTCTACATGGTGACGCCAGTTAATGTTGGATAAAATTTTCCCAGTGATGTTATATAATCCCCGCATCACTATGCATCAGTGCTATGCAAACATTTTGGGTCCCATTTGCCCTTGGTTTATCTTTTACACACCATGCATTATTCATCTTTTGTTCTTTGTATTTTTCCATCATTACAGAACATAAAATGAATAGCTTTACCTGTATGAAATGCAAATAAAGGCACATCTTACCTCCCCACCTCTTTCAAACTTGCACTTAACCCCTGAAATACCTTTATCTTTAGAAAATCCAATATCCCCCACTTAGGCTTTCATTAACCGAATTTTTTAATAAGTTTGAGAGTTTTCTCATTTCATGTTGTGCCAGATGGTGAGGAAGGATCAGTTCTATAATGCTAAGATAAAAAGATGGAACAAGTATTCTCTTAAATCCTCTAGCACTTGGGCTCCAGCTCTGTAGCCACTGTCAGTAGGTGACGCTCTGGAGTTCTGTCCTGCAGGCTCTACCAGATGCCTGTTTGCTGCTATAGAGATGTCCTTGTTAATACAGGAGTGCAAGGTCATAGTTCTTTCAATTCACATTCCATGCTTACCGATGACTCAACGGTATATGACCTTAATTCAGAGTGACAGAGTCCAGAAAGACTTCAAGTCTAGCTACCAACAGTCTGTCATCAGGACGTAGGTCCTTTGTGTTGACACTAATTCACCAGTCTGTTCCCTCTCCTTGCAACTCCCACATTCAAGACTTTAAGTAGACTTACTCTGGATAGAAGCTGGGGAATATTGATCATCTCCTCCAGGAATATTCAGGAATCCTTACCTACATCAGTACTTCTCACTATACATCTAGGGTCCCAAACAGAGAACACTTTCAAGCCACACTATTCTATCAATCACTTTTCCTAGTTGATGAGAACTGTATTTGTCTACCAGGATGAGCAATTACCTGCTCTGTTCAACTATGGAAATAGAAGCATTTGGTATATTTATGTATTTTTACTCCATCTAGCATTTTGTTATACCAAATGTTTGACATATTGAATGTTTGACCAGGAAAAGAGGGGAGAAAAATTCTCAAAAGGGCTTTTCTCAACATTGTATTATCCAAGATTCAAAATAGTGATTTACATTTTAGATGCCCAACCACAGTCTGTCTTTGGGAAACTTTGGAAAGTTTCTGCTTTAGAAGACATGAAATACAGATGCTTTTTATCTTAATGTAATCTGTCTTGAAATAATAAAAAGAAAATTGGTAAAATGCTTTTTATCTATATTATTTGATCACACATACTTGTTCTTTTTCTAAATAGCCAATTTGCTGAAGTCTTATTTAATTTTTTAAAATGTGGGGCGCCTGGGTGGCTCAGTGGGTTAAAGCCTCTGCCTTTGGCTCGTGTCATGATCCCAGAGTCCTGGGATCAAGCCCTGCACCGGGCTCTCTGCTCCGCAGGGAGCCTGCTTCCTCCTCTCTCCTCTCTGCCTGCCTCTCTGCCTGCTTGTAGTCTCTGTCTGTCAAATAGATAAAAAAATTATTTAAAATATTGTCTTGTCTATGGACTCTGAAAAACAACCTGAGGGTTTTGAAGGGTCAGGGGTGGGAGGTTGGGGCAACCTGAGGGTTTTGAAGGGTCAGGGGTGGGAGGTTGGGGGAACAGGTGGTGGGTAATGGGGAGGGCACGTTTTGCATGGAGCACTGGGTGTTGTGCAAAAAGAATGAATACTGTTACGCTGAAAAAATAAATAAAATGAGAAAAAAAAAAATTTAAAATATTGTCTTGCATTCTTAACAGTGCATGTTAATCCCATTCAATGGAATGTAGTAAATAGAGCATAACAATATTCTGATGCATAAACACAAACAGTTAATACATTAACTCTTGCAAATTGGTGGCTGTAGTGTTCTAAAATCTCTACAACATTCAGTAAATTTGCTAGTACAAGATAATTTGTTGATAAGCCCTTTCCATATTAATAAAAAAGAAAAGTTAATAATGTATTACAAATAATTTCAAATGTCATATATTTACCATACAAAGTAGGTATTTTCAGAAGCACTGATTTCCCAAAGACATATTTTCTAATAAAAATTTGTTTTCTTATACCATCTAGCCATTAAAAGACATCCGCATTGTCAATAGATGGCAGCATAACTCTTTAGGAGTTCTGGGGAATTACTTTAAGATTATAGCTATTAGCATGCTAAAAATGGTAATCGTGGTGAAACTTTCTTATTGCATTTTCCTTAATACTTCATTGCACTGATGCTACCTATTTCCAAAAAGGAAGCTGAAAAATATGTAAACCATAAATACTTTATGGTCCGGTTCCCCCCCCCTTTTTTTTTAAGGCTGTATAAATTTGGTGTGAGGTCTGTGGGATGAAGGAAAAGATATCACTGCTGATACATTAATGTATGAGTCTCTCACTTCACTGTTAGACCTTGAAATTTTAGTTTGACGTACAGCATGTGAACTTTTAATAAATTATCAATAACTTCTCAATATGAAAGACACTTTTAAGTAAATTTTCAAGAAATTACTGAAAAATATTGGAGCATTAATCTGTTTTTCTTAAGACAAAGATTTAATTTGTGAAAGAATCTCTTTTTTCAACACAGTGGATCTGCTTGAGAGGGAGGAAAGCAAACTGAACTTTTCAAATTTCTTCCATAAAATCATACATGGATCAGGTAACTCCTTAAGAAAAATAAAGTTCTTTATTGAAATGTATTCAGGTGGCCCAAGTCGCCTCTAAAGCTGAGGTTGCTAGGGCTACAAGACTTCTACAGATATAAACATTGGCCATAAAGATATAATGTGTTAACACCAGACATGAAGAAAAACAGGAGGTGCAATGATTTGTTTCAGTAGACAAGTTTTCTCCCCTGGAGCTATCACCAGGAGAGATATAAAAAAGCATCAATCACATAGGGCAAACAAAAGGTAATAGCTCTATAATTAGCTTTAGTAATTCTGAGCAATCAAAATTATATTATGACTTTATTAATATTTGTGAAGTAATCTTTATCAACTTTCAAGACGGATTCCTGGAATCTTTCTATTCATTTCTTTCCTTGTAATTCTTAATTTCCAAATACAGAAAACTCTCAAGTCTATGAAATCTGTTCTGTTTTACTAAGTCTCTGATGGGTATTTTTCTATGACAGGTATTCTCACCCACACAGAGCGCTAATTCTAAATAAAATTCAGAGAAAGAAAAAATCGTTTGATAATGGGTACTTGTGTCCTTTATTATAACCACAGGGGGAAAATGGTTCTCTATTTAAAAGTCCCTTCCTACCAATTGCCTTCAAATAACAACTGCTATCATTGGTAGTGTTTCTCTAAGTAAACCACTTTGTTCATTCATTGATTATTGATTTATTCCTTTACTAAATATTTAAATGAATGCCTGCTATATTTCAGGCACTCCTAGGCATGATATTTGCATAGATAGGGTAGGAATCTCTTCCTTTCTTTCACAACCAATAGAGTATAAAGATACATGAGCAAATGTTATTGCCATGGAGACTTACGCAAAGATAATAGGAGTGGCTCTTCCAACAGACCTCCACATAATCTTATTCTAAGAACATCAAATTGTGTTTCCTTTGTACAACAGACTGATGCCCAGACCATGGTGTACGTGCTATGCTAGAGTACACTCCCACCAGTCACTTGTGTGTTTACTAAGAGTCAGTGATGTTTGTTCCAAATCCTATTTATGCCAGTCACACCTGATGTTATAATTATATAATCTGATTGCTGAAAAAATGAGGGCAAAAAATAGTTGCAAAAATAGGTTCTTTGAATACTAAGTTAAAAACAATTTTTTTGAGAAACTAAAAGAGCAAGCTGATTAAAAATATTTGCCTTATTAGAAATTGCTGTGCCAGCTATAATTTTTTAAATGAAGGAAATAGATAAAGAATTTAAAGAGAAAAAAATCTACATTTTAAAATATCTTTATTTTGCTTGTACTCTAAGTTTTTATTGTACTTCAAAGAAATAAAAACTATGTATAGAATATACATGTTTGGTTCTTTATGAGATAAGCTGGTGGTAAACTTCAAGAACCTTACTAGGACAAGGAATAAAATGTATGTATAAAGAGTTGGAAATGAATGGCATTTGCAGTTTGTCAGTGACCAATAACAATTTACTGGGTAGTTGATAAAATATTCTATTTGTCTTCTAAGGCTAACATAACCAATCACCAAAAACTAGGTAGCTTAAGACAGTAGAAATCTATTCTCTTATAGTTCTGGAGACTAGACGTCTCCAGTCAAAATGTCATGAGGGTTATGCCCCCTTTGAAAGCTCTGAGAGACAATCTGTTCCATGTGTCTCTCTTAAATTCTGGTAGTCACCTTCAACGTTTGGAATTCCTTGGCTTCTATATGCATTACTCCAATCTCTGCCTCCCTGCTCACATGGCTTTCTCCCCTGTGTCTGTCTAAATTTTCCTCTTCTATAAGGACAGCATTCATTGGATAAGGTCCTAATTTAGCATGACCTCATCTTAACTTGATTACATCTGCAAAGACCCTATTTCCAAATAAGATTACTTTCACAGGTTCTAAGTGGACATGATTTTTTTTTAATTAGTCAACCTAGTATGTACAATTCCCGACTATATTTTGGTTTAAATGCTTAGTGGATGTGTTTATCACTTTTATGAACTTTGTTTTAACCATCCTTTCAGTTTAATTCATTGTGATGGTGATAGATGAAAGGTCTAATCCATTATTGTGGAAACAGAAGGTGAGAAGTCCTGCCCTTATCCAAAAAGAAAGAGAGAGGTTGGAAATGATTTTATTTTTAATGTTTCTGTAGTTATACCGAAACAAATGTGCTCATATACAAAATCAAGACAGTGGGGAGAATCAACCTAATACTCCATCATTAGTTCCTCCCAAATAATTTATTTATTTATTTTTTTAAGGAATCATTAGCTTTGAAAACAGTATACTCAAAACACCCAAGCTGCTACCAAAGATCAAAAAAAAAGTGCTTAGGAAACAAACTGAGGGTTGTTGGAGGGGAGACGGTGAGGGCATAGGGTAACTGGGGAATGGATATTGAGGAGACTATGTGTTGTAATGAGCACTGGCTATTATATAAGACTGATGAATCATAGACCTGTACCTCTGAAACAAGTAATACATTATATGTTAATTAATTGAATTTAAATTTAAAAAAAAGAAGATAAAAAGACAAGCTATAGAATGGGGTGGGGGATATTTGCTAACTAGATATCCAACAAAGAACTAGCGTCTAGAATGTATAAACTCTCAAAACTCAACAGTGAAAATGAAAGCAGTCTAATTAGGCCAGAGGCAGAAGACACAAATAGACATTTTACTGGAGAAGACATACAGATAGCAAATAAGCAGATGAAAATTTGCTCAACATCATCAACCATTAGATTTCTTTAATACAATGTCCTTCAAATGACAAAATTATAGAAACAAGCACATTAGTGGTTGTCATAGGTAGGGTAGGGTGGGAGAGGAGTGGGTGTGGCTGTAATAGTGAATAGGAGAGATTATCTTGGTTTTGGAAATGTCTATAGTTTGATTCTATCATGTCAGTATTCTGGCTGTGGTATTGTATTGTGGTTTTGCAAGCTATCACCGTTAATGGAAAGTGGAAACAGGGTACACAGGATCTCTGTATTATTCTTTATCACTGCGTGAATCCACATTTATCTCAAAATAAAAAAAAAATTAATGTAAAACAAAACAAAGCAAAACAAAAGGAATGCTTAAGAATTCTAGAATTTGGGGACCCCTGGGTGGCTCAGTGGGTTGGGGCCTCTGCCTTCGGCTCAGGTCGTGGTCCCAGGGTCCTGGGATAAAGCCCTGCATCGGGCTCTCTGCTTGACGGGGGCCTGCTTCCTCCTCTCTCTCTCTCTGCCTGCCTCTCTGCCTACTTGTGATCTCTGTCTGTCAAATAAATAAATAAATAAATCTTAAAAAAAAAAAAAAAAGAATTCTAGAATCTGGGTGCCTGGTTGGCTCAGTGGGTTAAGTCTCTGCCTTCAGCTCAGGTCATGATCTCGGGGTCCTAGGATTGAGCCCCACATCAGGCTCTCTGCTCAGCAGACAGCCTGCTTCCCCTTCTCTCTGCCTGTTTCTCTGCCTACTTGTGATGTCTGTCTGTCTGTCTGTCTGTCTGTCAAATAAATAAATAAAATCTTAAAAAAAAAAGAATTCTAGAATCTTACCAATTTATCTAGGATTGCTATCTGATATTATAGATATCTTTTTTTTTTTTTAAAGCCAATTCAAGGTTGTTGGTTTTATTTTATTTTATTTTAAAGATTTTATGTAGTTATTTGACAGAGAGAGAGAGAGATCACAAGTAGGCAGAGAGGCAGGTACAGAGACAGGAGGAAGTAGGCTCCCTGCTGAGCAGAGAGCCCCATGCAGGGGCTCGATCCCAGGACCCTGAGATCATGACCTGAGCTGAAGGCAGAGGCTTAACCCGCTGAGCCACCCAGGCGCCCCTTATTATAGATATCTTATATTTAATGATATATAGTTAATATCTTAAGAATTATAGATAATATCCTAGGATAAGAAGATTCACATCTGAGGGGAACGTGGGTAGCTAAGTTGCTTAAGGGTCTGCCTTCCTATCTGATCATGATCTTGGGGTCCTGGAATCAAGCCCTGCATTGTGCTCCCTGCTCAGCAGGGGGCCTGTTTCTCCCTCTGCCTCTGCTATACCCCCTGCTCATGCTCTCTCTCTCTCTCTCTCAAATTAAAAACAAACAAAACGAAACAAAACTTAAAAAAGATCTATGTCTGATATACTTAACTGATATGGCTCATTTTGTAGTGTGTCTGTGTAGTTAAAATGCTTTGTCTATAAGTCTGTATCTATGTCTATGTCTACATAATGATGACGCCTTTTTATATTATAGCAACTCATAAAAATAGAATATTTATTTATTCATGAACGAATAAATATTTGGTGAACAAAATTCTAATAGGCCCTAATCTCATGACATGTACACATTACAGAAAGAGGTAAAACATTAAACAAATAATCACAAATAAATTGTAATTTTGAAATGGCCATGAAGTCGATTCTAGTGTCTAGTTAATATGTACCCTATAGTTAATTTGGGAATTTTAGGTGTTCCTAATTGTATGATTTGATTTGGGGAATGTCTTGGTCTTGTGATATCTAAGATAACAGATAATGAGGGGGGATGACAGATATACACCATTTTCTTAAAGCTCTCCTTTGGAGGCATTATCTTTAACTTTGCATGTTTAGGGAGTGAGAGAAATCTGCCCAGGTCTCTGACTGTGATAAGTAATTGAAGATAATATTGTCTTATATTAAGTGACTTGTAATTTAGGCAAACCTAAATATTTTCACAGTAACTGATTTACACTTTTTTCATTAATATAATGTAAGATTTTGAAAGATACTTTTTAATCAATTATTTTAATAATAAAAACATGCCATATAGCTAGCTTGCATAAATATTTAAAATTTTAAGATTTTTTTTATATTTTTTTAAATTTTTTAATAAACATATAATGTATTTTTAGCCCCAGGGGTATAGGTCTGTGAATCTCCAGGTTTACACATTTCACAGCACTCACCATAGCACATACCCTCCCCAATGTCCATAACCCACCACCCCCTCCGGACCCCCCTCCCCCCAGCAACCCTCAGTTTGTTTTGTTAGATTAAGAGTATTTTTAAAATAATTGTTAATGTAGTTAAAATTAAACCTAGGAGAATATATAATTAACATTACATCATTTAAGAATAAATGTTGACTGTTTTTAGCAACCACATATATTTAGATGCTTCTCTGTTGATTAGATTAAGGTAAAGGGTAATGAGAGAATGAAGGAAAGAAGAATGAGGAAAACAAAAAAGAGAAAAAGCTAATAATGTAAAAATTATTTTTATTGTGTAAATTAACTAGCATTTTTGAAATTTGTTACTTTTTATGAGCTTTATGTTTACAGAAATATTGAGCTGAAGGTATATTAAACTTTCATAATTTTATTCTCCCCACACCTCACACATTATCCCCTGCTAGAACATCTTGCATTAGTTTCATTAGTGTGGCATAGATGTTAGAATTGATAACTATTAACTAAAATTCCTGGATTATATTATATTACATTTATCCTTTGTGTTGTTCAGTTGCATACATTTTGACAAATGCTTAATGACATGAATCTGCCATTACAGCATCATAAAGAATAGCTGCATATTCTATTTTGTGTGTGTGGTTTTTGTTGTTGTTGTGGCTTTTTCCTCTTTAGATTTCAGTTGGGTAATTCTACTGACTTATTTCAAGTTCACTGATTCTTTCCTTGGTTATTTTTAGTCTGCTGATGAGCTCATCAGGGCATTCTTTATTTCTACAACACTTTTTAAAGTAATTTTTTGAGTATTTTTTTTATTAAAGTAGAGGCGATCCCCCAGTGTTACATTAGTTTGAGGTATACATAATTCTCTGTATACTTGCTAGCATTTATTTTTGATTCTTCCATAGAGTTTTCATGTCTTCTACTTACATTATGAATTTGTTCTTCTATGTTGCCCAATTCTCTTTTTTTCCGTTAGACCATTTAGAATGTCAATCATAGTTGTTTTAAATTCCTCGTCTGATAAGTTTCCAAATTTCTGCCATACACCATGTCTGATTTTGCTGTTTTTTTTTTCTTGCCTTTTAGCATCCCTGGTAAGCTTTCACGGAAATATAGGGACACCTGGGTGGCTCAGTGGGTTAAAGCCTCTGCCTTCAGCTCAGGTCATGATCCCAGGATCCTGGGATCGAGCCCCGCATCAGGCTCTCTGCTCAGCAGGGACCCCGCTTCCCTTCCTCTCTCTCTGCCTGCCTCTCTGCCTACTTGCCATCTCTGTCAAATAAATAAATAAAAAAACTAAAAAAAAAAAAAACTTTCACGGAAATATAGACATCATATATTGAGTAATAGGAACCTAGGTAAAGTGACCTTTGATGTGGGGTTTTATGTTTATCTGTCCAAAGTTAGTCTATATTAAATGTTTGCATAGCTCTAAGTGTCAGAGGCTTCAGTTTCCTTTAGCATTCTAATTTTCGTTCTGCCCCATTGTGTTTGGAGTTCTGCAGAAACTCCTACTTAAATAGAATATGTGTGTTGCAGTTGTCTCAGTGGAAATAATTGCAGTGTTTTACATTGCCAGTGTTTTTGATGTAGAGGTAAGCTAATGAGGAGGAGAGGAGTTTAATTATCTTATGATTAAATCTGGGTTTTTTGAATCAGCCGAAGCCCCTTGTTTGTGACCCTCCAAAGAATTTTTAAGCCTTTTTTGACCCCTTATATGTGACAGAAAGGATAGAGGGTGCTCCAGCTTTTTAATTACCATTCTCTCCCCTCTTCCCACTCCCAGGTCAGATAATGCTCCAGTAAAAGTAAGGTAGATTTTTCTGAGGCAGAATTTGGTTACAGAGAACAAAACCCTGTAGGCTGGCATATTTCCAAAGGGTTCCTTTTCTCCTGGACACATTTTTAAATGGTTACTTATTCTGTCTACCTGCCCAAAGAAAAAGGATAGTTTTACCAACATTTACCAGGAAACATAGGCTCCTGGAGTGTAGGGATCCTCTCAAGACTGGGTCTTGGGGTGTTTTGAATTCTTAGTTAGTTTACACTCTGTCCCTAGCCATTCATCAGTTTAAGTATTTCTACCAGTTACTGGCTCCAGTGGGTTCTGCACCTAGTGAGTTGCCATATTCACCCACTTCTCATGTTTTCTGGGTAATGATTTTCTCCTTTGACCTCTGTTCACTGATGGATTTGCACTTTTTTCAGCTTTGCTTCTTGTTGTGGGGGTAGAGTGATGACTTTCAAATTCTTTACATGTCAGAACAGCAATGATAAGGCTCTTTTGAAGAAATTATCTTAACTGTACAAGTGGTCAGGAGAAAAACTTACACTAAATTTCTAAGGGCTTTCTGCCAGCTTTGGTTTGTTTTGGTGAAAGTGCTTTTTATGGCAATTCAAGATGACTTTTTTTTTTTAAGTATTTTGAAGATTTTATTTATTTGAGAGAGAGCGCAGCGCCAGAGAGAGCATGAGCTGGAAAGAGGGGCAGAGGGAGAGGGAGAAGCAGGCTCCCCACCAAGCAAGGAGCCTGATGCGGGGCTCGATCCCAGGATCCTGAGATCATGACCCAAGCCGAAGGCAGAATCTTAACTGACTGAGCCACTCAGGTGCCCCAATTCAAGATGACTTTTAAATAACATTTTCTTCATTATGGATATAGTTCGAACATAGTATAAACATTTTCCAATATAAATTTTATTAGAAAATTAGAATTAAAAAAGTTCTCTTACATAAACTAGTAATTATTAAAATAATGATGGTAAAATTTGAAAAAAAGTGTATAAAATAAAAATAAAACTTTTTTCCTGAAACTCTCAATATCAAATATTACCCTCATATATAATTAATAATATTAATCTATCTTATATCTCTATAAATTTCATAGCATATATAATTTATATATTATTATATAATTTATAATTTATATAATTTATTAAATATAAAGTTAAAAATATATAACTATTATATGAAGATATCCAACACTTTCTGGGTCTTTTAACATTTTCTATTTTTTAATAACTGCATAATATTCCACATACAGATTCATCAGCTGCAGTATAGATGATGGCAATGAATTTTTTTTCTTTTTTTCTATTATAAACAGTGCTTTTTAAAAAAATTTATTACAGACAGAGATCACAAGTGGGCAGAGGGGCAGGCAGAGAGGGGGGGAAGCAGGCTCCCTGCTGATCAGAGAGACCAATGTGGGGCTCTATCCCAGAACCCTGGGATCATGACCTGAGCCAAAGGCAGAGATTTAACCCACTGAGCCACCCAGTCACCCCCCCCTTTTAAAAAAATATTTTATTTATTTATTTGACAGAGCGCAAAGTCACAAGCAGGAAGAGAGGCAGGCAGAGAGAGAGGGGGAAGCAGGCTCCCTGCTGAGCAGAGAGCAAGATGTGGGGCTAGATCCCAGGACCCTGAGATCATGACCTGAGCTGAAGGCAGAGGCTTAACCCACCATGTCACCCAGGCGTCCCTAAACAGTGTTATTTTGTGACTATTTCTGTACATATGTATCTTTGTTTATCTTTGCCATATGTCAATAGGATAAATTCATTAACAGAGATTACTGGTTTGAATAAAATAAACTTTTTTTCCCTTAAAGATTTTATTTATTTGAGAGAAAATGTGAATTTTTGTGGGGGGAGGGGTAGAGGGAGAGAGAGAATCTCAAGCCCACTCTGTCCTGAGCATAGAGCCCAAAGTGGGGCTCTCATGAGCCATGAGATCATGACCTGAGCTCAAACTAAGACTTGGATGCTTAACTTATTGAGTCACCAGACATCTCTGAATGAAATAAACTTAAAAAAATATATACATATTATGCTACTTTGCTAAATTATTGGCCCAACTATCTCTTTTGGCATTTTTACCTATGTTTCTTTAAATTTTTCCAATGAAATTTATTTAAATCCCATATTAGTAGGCTTAATGTCATGTTAAAGATGTAATGCTCTGGAACTATATTGTTGATTTGCAATTCTAACTTTGCTGATGATCAGCCGTACAACATTGCATAAATTATTATTTTCTCAGTTAAGGGGGGTTTTATTAGCATAATAAGCCCCAGAGGGTTTATTCTTTCTTTTTTTTTTTAAGATTTTATTTATTTATTTGACAGACAGAGATCACAAGTAGGCAGAAAGGCAGAGAGAGAGAAAGGGGGAAGCAGGCTCCCTGCGGAGCAGAGAGCCTGATGCGGTACTTGATTCCAGAACCCTGGGAATCATGACCTGAGCAGAAGGCAGAGGCTTAAAACACTGAGCCACCCAGATGCCCCCAGAGGGTTTATTCTTACATCAGCAGGTGCTATTTTCAGCATAGCTTCATTGTTCCTTTTTTTTTTTTTTTTTTTTTTGAGTCATTGCAGGGACAGTTGGGAGAACTGTTGAATACACTTAAAATATTCTTAATTTCCCTGTTTCTATATACCAATGTCTATAACGAATGACTCTAGGGTGCCAAAATCCTGTTACTTAAGTAAATCTTAATTACTTAAATCAACAATTCAGAAGACTCAATAGACCTCCACTGAGGTTCTGAATAGATTAGGAAACTTCTGTTTATTCTTGTCTTGTTCCATTCGATTATTTTTGCTTTCTCAACTAGATTGAGTCTATTTGGAGGTGAAGAAATGGAGCAGCAAGTGCAGTTGTTCAAGAGGTGAGATTTTTGTAGCTGGCTTTCATAGGAAGTTTGATTTAAAAAAAAAGTTTTTTGAGGAAGTGAAAGTTGAGTACTTTTAAATAGTATGGGGGGAAAATCAAGGTGAGGAACAGCTTGAATACACAAAAAAGAAAGAGAAGAGCTGATGATGTAAATTTTGAGAGATAGGAAGTGATGCAATCATGTTCATGAACTCAGGAGGAAGGCTCAGCCTTCAGTTAGAAGAGAGGAACTTCTACTACAGTAATTAGAACACTATAGGGAGAGATTAATATGAGTTCAAGTAACTTTGTTCAACTGGGAATGGGAATTTTCTTCAAGTTAATTATTGGGACCTTCATTAACTTCCTTAACATTAGCATCTTGCATCCAGTGAAAGTTCTTAAAAAAGAGAGAATTTTTGAGAATTACTCCTTCCAAGTTTTTTATTCATAAATACATGTAGGCTATAAATCAAGGCACTTAAATTTTCCTACCTGAATCATGAGTTTGAGCTGAAGCTAAACCAATGAGACATCACTAAGATTTGAATCTTGAAAATGAAAACAGAAAGCAAGGGTTTGAATTCATTCATTACAGCAGTGCAACAATAAAAGGGAGCATTTTATTCTACCTAGACTTCAGGTAGATCCCCTATTTTGTTTTTGTTTTTATAGCTTATCAACTAAGGTAGTAAAGGCTTTCAACCAAATACAATTTCAGGAAGTTGCTAAAGAAAATGATTAGGAATGAGATTTGCTGCACATATGTTTTATTACTATATCCTTAACCTACTCAGTGTTGAGATGAGGGCACTTAGCAGAAATTCTGCCTTCAACATGCTAGCTGAGGAACCATGTATGTTTCTAATGATGTATGTGTGTGCATGCATGTGAGTGTGCATGTGTATGGGGAAATTCCAACTTCAAGATTCAATAAAGACATTGAAAGACCAGTTATCATTTCATTTAGTATAAATAGATGAAAAAAATATAATGCTGTTATGGGGCAAGAAAAAGAGTCAGAGTCTCTGATCTATTTCTCACAATTAATTCAACTTTTAGATTTAAGATCATTAAATAAACACTAGTTCAATTAGCTTGAGGAGGGAGCCTGGCATACTGACATAAAATCACAAATGTGTACCATACCCTGCCTTCTATTTTCCTTCGAGGTGACCTGAAGACAGCCAAAATGGTATTTTTGAACTGATAAGAAAGAAAAAAGACCCAGACTTTAGGGATTAGATAGTGTCTTTCTAGAAACTTGAAGACGGTCCTGAGCTAACTCTTATTCCTGAAGATGATAGAGGATAGTATGCAGGACCAGTGAGACAAGTAACAGAGTTTGACCAAAGTATATATCACAGTCAGCTTAGTGGAATGTTGAAACCCTGAGATAGTCATTGCTCTAATTCCGACATTTGTATTGGGATATATAATTTCAGTACCTGAAGAATCCCCACTGTAAGTGTGGCCCAGAGCAGGAAGCTGGTGACTGAATTCAAGTTACCCTACAAATGTTTTGCAGAGTGACCCAATTCCGACCTACCAGGTCCAATTGGCACAAAATTCCTAAACAAATCCTAATAGGAAATGAGGACATTTGTAACAAGCAGATGTTTCATTGACAAAACTAACAAAATCTATTCTAAATAATAGTATTAGACAGAATCTTGGTTTGAAATATAAAATATTGAAGGTTATAAATATAAAATTTTGAGAATAAATGCTTGTCTTACTTTGTCCAAAACAAAATGAGTGTTATCTAATTCAACCCTCAGTAGTGTTGGATGTGCCTAACAGAACTCTAACATACAGTGAAAATGAGATATTCAGAAGTGGGCTCAACATAAACTAAAAGTAAAAGAAACTGACCTAAGTAGATATTCCAGAGTTCCAACACATCTTCTAGCAAATTGTAGAGGAGCTCCATTCTGGAGGAATCTGAAGAAAAGTGAAGATATGGCATTCTCTAAAGAGGTATAATTTTGAAAAGAAATTCTTTACACCTGTCTAGATAAAGGGTTGACAGGATATACATAGGAAAAGGTGGATTGGAGCTGCTAGAATATTTTTGGCTTAATAAGTATGATTAAGTTCATCAGTACACTTATATATGTTCTTTTCTATGAGCTAAGAGTGACCATTATGTTTTGACAATGCATAGATCAAAATATGCTAATTTATACTTCTTTGCGATTTCTTCCTCTTAATTATTTTTCTTCTTTTAGCAGGCTATTATTTTCTCAAGAGGGTTTACAAGTAGCATTCACTGGTCATGACAAACCTTCAATTAACTGGCTTTCATGCAGTGTGTACTATTATCTCATTATCAAGTTGTCTTTTTGTTCTTTTTTTCCCCCTACTCTTTCAAGTTATTTATTTATTACAATTGGCACACACAAAATTTCCTTAATTATTTTAAATGACACTTGTATTAGCATTAGCACATTTTTTCATAAGTTATTCTTGGAAAAAAAAAACAAAAACAAAAATTGGGAACCCAATTTAAATTTGCTCTTAAATGCTCTGGATTCAGAGAAACAAGCTCTGATAGGGAAACTGGGGATATAAATTCTAGTTTTGTTTGCTCAAATGAACTCCTCAGAGTCTTGGTTTCTTTCTTTTTTTTTTTTAAAGATTTTATTTATTTATTTGACAGATAGAGATCACAAGTAGGGAGAGAGGCAGGCAGAGAGAGAGAGAGGAGGAGCAGGCTCCCCGCCAAGCAGAGACCCCGATGCAGGGCTCGATCCCAGGACCCTGGGATCATGACCTGAGCGAAAGGCAGAGGCTTAAACCCACTGAGCCACCCAGGTGCCCTAGTCTTGGTTTCTTTATCTGTAAAATTAAAGAGTTATCCCATAAGGTGTTTAGGCTCTATGATATTGTGCATTTTTGTTTTATATAATAAAAGTAATAAATGGAATAAAAACTAGCATTTCAGTTCAATAATTGACGTTAGGTCTCTGTGAGTTCTTGTAAAAAAATTTACTCCTATAGATATCAGGTTTTCATCTCAAAAATAGGGTTAATGATTCCAAACTTTAATTACTATCTCTTTTAGAGTATATGATAATGGGTTCTGCTACAATCTTAAATATTTATAACTTTTTTAATACCCTTAGATACCATGATTATTTTTCTGATTGTTGTAGGTTTATTGTCACATACTAAATTTTTCAACATTGTATAAAATATAGCCACAACCTACATTTAATTGAATATGTATCTGGATTAATGGAAGCTAGTTTTATGTTGATTACACACAGGTGTCACATAAAAAATAGTTCAATGAGAACACAACCAAGAGAGCTGGAAAATGTTTTAGAAATCTATTTTTGAGGGGTGCCTGAGTGGCTCAGTGGGTTAAAGCCTCTGCCTTTGGCTCAGGTCATGATCCCGGGGTCCTGGGATCGAGCCCCATGTCGGGCTCTCTGCTCCACGGGGAGCCTGCTTCCTCCTCTCTCTCTCTGCCTGCCTCTCTGCCTAGTTGTGATTTCTCTCTGTCAAATAAATAAAAAAATAAAAATTAAAAAAAAAAAAAAGAAATCTATTTTTGAAGACATGGAAGATTTCCAATGTAGTGAGGAACTGAGAGGTCAAAATTCTGCACAGGAGGAAATTCAGATGTGAATCCAGAATTTGAGGATATTTTTTACCTATGGACCTAAAAAGAGCTTAGCAGAGGAGAAACTGAGCTGCTGAAAAGCCACATAGTGTCAGCTAGAGTGAACATAAGCACAATTTTTGTCTCATAGACCTCACTATAATTCCACAAATAAACAGAAACAAAATAAAAGTTATTTTTATTTGTCATTTGACAATATTATGAAGACTTTAGATTTGATGAAATTACATAACATATTAAAGAATTTCAAGGTCTAAATGAGAATCAGAGTATCATCTATAGAACTGACAGTCTAGAAAGAGACTTTTTAAACGCAGATAGAATTTAGATAAATATGGTTAATTCAGTCATTTAGTTAATGGCATTGGGGTGGGTGGGGTGAAGTGAGTCAGATCAAACTCACACTCTGATGACTTGGAACATCAGAGCAGGGAACATTCTCATTTGTGTTTAAAATCTTCCACTCCCCACACCTACCCTCTAAAAAACCTTTCAGCCCAAAGCAAATAAAGTACAATGCTAAGCTTGTTTCTTGTCACCTAAATATTACTCTTTCTTTTTTTTTTTTTTTATATATATACTATGAAGTAGAGAAAGAGTCTATAAAAACAAACCACATGCATTGATGTTAAATTTTTCTTTTTTACTATTGTGGCATGAATGAGCAATAATGATACCAATCTGAAAGCAAATGTGTTCCTATCTCCATTTAATAGGAACCTATCCATAGTGAGTTGCCATTGTGGAAGAAAACCACCATGAGTTTGTTCCTGGAAATCAATTGTATTTACTGTATTCTAAATATCCATTCCCTCTGTCTTCTTAGTCCTTACTAGAATGAACAAATCCAGGAGCATCACAAATACAATTCACCTGATAATTCCTGAATTTTCAAATCACATTTCACTAATTGTATCAAGAGAGAATTATGTCTCCAACTTTAACACAAATTATATCATTGTACATAATAGATTATTATTTACAGTTGACTCTTGTCTTCTTAAATGTATATTTTACTAATTACTTACCGTATTGAAGGTATTATTTACTTAAAAGGTCTATTATTGTAGATTCTATGTGTTCATATATATTGGTTCATTGGCTTTGTAGGATATTAATTACATGCCTTAATAAAGGTATTTTTACTTTTACTCCTCAAAGAAAGAAAACTTTCCAGACTTTTTGGCAATTATCTTATGTATTATTATCAATGAACATTAAAATGTATTTCCAAAACATATATAAGTATAGCAAACAAGAATAAATACCTGGGTATGACACACATAAAATGATATATAAAAAATATCTGAGGACTATATCTGGGGACTATATATAAAATATCTGGTGACTATAAACATAGAATTTTTTTTTAAAGCTAAAAACTAACCAGTCCAATAAGTATTCTAATTCGAATTTACTTTTGAACTTGTTGGTTTAATGGAGAAGTTTAGGTTGACATTTACAAGTTTTTCAGAAAACATGGGTTTTAGGATTGCTAGAGAAGATTAAAACAGTGGTCCAAAAACAACAACAACAACAACAACAAAACAACAACAACAAAAAGCCAGAAAACAAAAAACAAACAAAAAAAACCCACAACAGCAACAGAAAATAAATAAATAAATAAATAAATAAATAAATAAATAAACAAATAAATAAATAAATAAAAACAGTGCTCTAGTGTGGAGCCATATCCTGGGATAAGTGAAGAATCTAAATGGATTTGCCGGCAACATTAGGATTGCACCGAAATCAAAGTCCATCATTAGACCAGGGAGAGAAACAAACCATAAGAGGCTCCTAATCTTAGGAAACAAACTGAGGGTTTCTGGAGGGAAGGATGTCCCCTCTCAGGGACAGGGTGGTTAGATGAAGGGCATTAGGAAGTGTTATGGTGAATGCTGTGGATTGTGTAAGATTGATGAATCACAGACCTGTACTCCTGAAACAAATAATACATTATATGTTAATAAAAATAAAAAAAAAGACATAAAAAAAAAAAGGTCACAAGGTTGCTTGTCACACTAGTAACCATTTTAACATTTTATGCTCCTTCCTAAGTCTTCCTGGATAGCATTTTTTTTTTTTTTTACTTAGCTCAACATATTTTATTTTACTCATTTAGGGTGCATTGGGAAAAGCCTTCAATATATATGTCTCAATATTACAATGCTCACCTTAAGTCTACATAAATTTGGAAATATTAATAAACACCTGATGTTTAACATAAAATATCTCCCTCTGTTTTAGTTTTTAAGATCAACGACTTAATCAACATGATCTTATTAGAGTATGTTATTTAACATTTCAGGTGAATAAACACAACAAATATGTTCACAATTACAAAATATGTACCAAGGAAAACATTGGCATCCATTAGTCAACTCTCTCATTTTTATAAAATGAGTACTATTATTTTATTAAAAGCTGAATTTAGACTTCCTGAATATATTCAGTTGACCATATAATTTAGTACCAACTGATATTAAAGAATAGAGCCTACTACTGTATGAAATTGGGAAAAAACCTTAAATGGACAACTCAAAATTACAGTAATTGAGCTATATCATTGCCTCCATCTTCTCAAGGATAAAAATCCAAAAGGAAGGCTAATTTCCAAAATAAGAAATGTTCAGATATCATAGTTACTCTGTACATATCTAACAGTAGAATAAGGTAGCTCAAATAGATGAAAGTAAGTTTACATACACTGAAACTGGCAGAGCTACAATGACTTTATCCAATTATTGTCAACCTCTCATCCTGTTAACCCACACTTCTGCAGAATATTTGCCTTATGGGGAAAAAACAGTGAGATCAATAACTAGTGAATTACTCAAAATCATAAAAATTATAAAGATAATCATAGGTCAATCTAGCAATTCTTCTTCCTGCTAATCTCATGTTTACTAGCCCCCCAACTTGTGATCTTCATCTAAGCTACTCTTTTTTTTTTTTTGCCTTCGTACCATCATCCCACATTTTTGTATTTTTAACCTTTCCCTTACATCATCCTGTGGATACACAGAAAGAACACATCTCCGTTCCATGCCTCTCTACAGTCATCACCTTATTTTTCTTTCTTTTATAGCCTAGTCCTTCTACAGAAAGGCTCCACTCATTACCCACTCATTCTTTTTTATCCATTCTTTGTCTAACACACAGCAAACTGCTCTCCTTCAAAGGAATCCATTGGCAAATTATCCCGGTGTTCCCTCGATTCTTTTTACTGAATTCCTTCTTTTCAGTACTTTAAAAAAAAAATGTTTTTGGTGGGAGCACATTTGGGGGGAGGGCAGAGGAAGAGGGAGAGAGAATCTCAAGCAGACTCCCTGCTAAGCTCAGAGCCCAACCCAGGGCTCATCTCACTACCTGAGAGCATGACCTGAGCTCAAATCAGGAGTCAGATGCTAAATCCACTGAGCCACCTAGGCGCCCCCTGGATTCTTTCTTTTCAGTATTATAGTTTGGCTACCCTGTAGAATCAGGCAGTTTGAACAATTACATAAACATATTTCTATTCTGTGAAACATTCTTCTTTCTAGTTCCTTATTTCTTAAATCATTTCCTTCTAACTCTATTTTTTGTCCTTTTAAGGTTTCTTTTTGCAGGAATCTAAACCCATATTCTCTTTAAATAATCTCATATATTCTCTGACTTCAGACACCACAGTTAGGATGACCATTCATACATCATTACTACCTGTGATCTAAATCTGTGATCCAGAAGTTTATATACCACCTAAGCATTCCTCAATTCATTTTTTATTTGACCCTCACATTACCTTTTGAGCTAGGCACTACTATTTTCTCCTCAGAGATGAGAAATTGAGGCTCAAAGAGGTTAAGCAATTAGGCCACATCAAGAGCAATTTCCTTTCAGGGATAGGTTTGGGTGATGACAAAGCTGATTTATTCTCTTGACATAACTCAGTACACCTTATTTCTTTTCTTTCTTTTATAGCCTAGTTCATTTGCTTCCCTTAAACAAATGCTGACTGGTGGTCCTTATCTAGAAGTTCCACCAGTATCTCAAAGTCAACATTTTCATAATGGACCCTTAATCCTTCAATTTCCAGCCCCTATGGATGCTAACTAGTGCAAAGGTAATGTCACATGGTAGGCATAATTCTTGTTACCTAATGCTCCCACAGCACTAAAATTCATTGAAACATCCACACAGACATGTAGCATTCTGTCTCCACTTGGCCTTTGAATTTATGAAAAAAAATTGCTTTCTATCCTCTATTTCTTCTCTTGGTAATGACGCTGGTAGTCCAAATCAGAATTCCAAATGCCATAAATTATTATATCTCCTTATTCTTTATTTCTAATCAATTACTATACTTTCTCAATTTTAGCTACTAAGTATGATTTGATTCTATCCTTCCATGTTTCCACTCCCACTGTCTTAGTTAACTCTGTTACAATTTCTCACATAAACAATTGCGTTACTCTCCAAAGAGGTCTCCCTAAACTTTCGTTCTATTATATGGTTGCCAATGTATATCTGTATTCTTAGTAAAACCATTTATCTTTTCCCCTTAAAATTTGATAATCAGTTGTCCTGTACTCTTGACAAAACTTTATGTTTTTTGTAGAATTTACATAATAAAATTCATAATCCCCAGGACAGCACAGAAGGCTCTCTGATTACTGCTTCTGACTTTATTTCTTCCCATAATACACTTAGATGCTAACTCTAAACTGCTCTCGTTCTCTTGAATTTCTCCGACAGGTTCACATCCCTTTACCTTTGTTGAAGCTGACCTTGTAATGCAGTTCTGGCTCTCATATCCTTTTTGTTCTCCAGACACTACCTGCTCCACTATCTCCATGATTACCTGATGATTGTCATCTTTAAAACTGAGCATCACTTTACCCAGAGTGAAAACTTTTCTAATTAGGAGGAACACACCAACTCCCTTTGAGGACTCCTTTGTGTGCTTTTTGTGATATTTATAAATGCACCACTTTATTACATTTACTTGCATATATATATATATACCTTTATTTAGAAAAATGAGCTACTTTATGGACATCTTCAAGAGCATTTAACAGTCTCTGTCTTGTGCATAATACTATCTTTGGCATATATTGTATTATATATATATATATATATATATATATATATATATATATACACACACACACACATTTGTTAAATAAACACTGAGCAGCTTTCAGGCAGCTAAGCATATTTTCATTTATTCAGTAGCACTTACAGCTTTGTTCAAGATATTGAATATTATTTATACAATATACTTTTGGTCTTGAAGAACACAATAAAGCTTTATACATAATATAAAGGACAAAGAATCTCATGAATAAATTTTATATGTGCTCTTCAGAGCCATGAACATTATGTAAAAAAAAAAGAAAAAGAAAAAACTTTATATAGCTGGAATTAAAAAGGTAAAGCAAACATTTTAAAAGAAATGCATTGAGAGGTAGATGAGCAGAAAAGCATGCTTAATTAATACTTTCAGTATGAAAATGTCTTAAAGTTTGTGATGACTCTCTGATATGTTTTGAGAAGAATCAACATAAATCATAATTGGGATTGATAAACAAAGCTGTAGAGCCTCCCCAGCCCCACCTTCTCCCTACATCTCAGAAAGACCAGAGAAAAGGAAGAGGAAGAATTAAGTCTTCTTGAAATGTATATCAGAAATCCATTTAGCATGAGGCTGGCACTTCACTTCTAACACACTGATACTTCTTTAAGCTTTATGCTATAATATATATTGTTTTATATATAAATGTGTGTAAATCTGTAATTTACTATATGATTTTACTTTGGAAATTTTCTTTAAAGACTTATTTATTTATTTTAGAGAGAGAAGAGAGAGAGAGTGGAGTGGGTGGGGGCAGAGGGAGAAGGAAAGAAGAGAGAGAATTTCAAGCAGACTCCTCCCTGAGCATGGTGCCCAATGTGGGACTCCTTCTCATGACCCTGAGGTCATCACCTGAGCCAAAATCAAGAGTCAGACTCTCAAATGACTGAACCACTCAGGTGCCTCACTTCAAGATTTGGTTTTATAGAAAATTTTTAAAAAGTAATTGACTGACTTTCAGTTATTTATATCTGGTAAAACAAAAACAAACAAACAAAATCTCCAGCATATTATTCAAACTTACTACCACACCAAGAACACGTTTCATTTGTTGTATAATTTTATTTAGCTCACCATAATATCTAGGAACAAGTAATTGTTTGTGGCTGATTTTAAAGTGTATTCTTGGAAAGTGATAGCATATTTCACTTATAATTTGAAAATTTTCTGCAAATAATCTTAAACATGATATTGTTAGCTGAATTAGAAAAAATACATGATGTAAGACAATGCAATGTTCTACAAGCACAACCTAGAAAACTTAGTATTTTTATAGTCATAAAAGAAAGCTACTAAAAAGAAAGCTACTAAAAGAAAGCTACATTATTGGGTATTTGAGTGATCATGACCAAGCTCACAGAAAAAGCAATAGATTTGAAAATTCGAATATTTGATTCTGTCTTCTGCCCCTAAATTTTGTTCTTATTTAATTTATTAAAAATGGATGCAGACTCAAGCTCAGAGATTCCCAATAGGGTTATTAAATATGTAAAATAAAATAAAATATCCCTGTGTCTCATTTAGCTTATCAGCCAAGCAAGATTAATGTTAGTAATATCTATTTCCTTGAAAAATGCATGACAAGAAGAATATGTATAAACAAAGCACAAAACGTGAGGCTTTCTTATGTTTCTTCTTGAAATACAGGTATTAACCTTATTTGAAAAGACCTAGGTAAATACAGCTTCAACTGTAGAATTCAGATTTTGGTTTACCTTAAAGAAAATAAGTAGGAAGAAGATTTTCCTACAGGGAGGATTTTTTATTTTCTCCTAATGACCAAATCTACAAAAACTTTTACCAAGTGTCTCCTAAAATCACATAATATTCTTCCACATTTTCAAATGCTATTCAACTCATTTCCACTGTTTCTTTAAACATATACAACTATAAGAAATAGGATCACAATACCAATTTTGTTTTTTGGAAAAAAAAAGTGTACTTAAGATTAAATATCCATATTTCATATTATATAGGTGAGAAGTTAATATTAAAAATTCAAACTTTTAAAAATATCCAAAAATTCTTTATATATTTGGAAGTTCAGGGTTATAAATTCACTCAAACAAAAATCTCTTTTAGATATGACTGTTTATGAAGAAGATACATTTCCAGTTATTTTAATTCATTCAGAACTTCATTAGTAAGAATACAGACTCTGCCCTAATGATAAATTATAACTTATAATTACTTATAGATGAATAACAAGGGATAAAATGTTTTTTTAAAAACATTTCACAATAATTTCTCTCTGGTTTTCTTTCAACAACATTTTCTCATACTCAGCTGCTTAGCATTCTTTATGCAACAATGCAGACTTGATTAGAGCAGGGTAGATTACGATTTTCTCTTTGAAAGGATATTTATGCTCATTATGTGAAAATTTTTGCCGTATTGCGTATTTACAGTTGTCCCCAGTGGTTAGGCATTTGAACCTCCTGGATAGCTATCAGAATAATATGACTAACAAAAACTTAGTATATGTACAATCAAAGGCAGTTTTGAGTTTTTCATTTCCCCTTTCTCTGCCAACCTCCACCCCTGAGGAGTTTGACAATCTCTTATTTATATAAACTTCTCACTAATTAATTTTACTTAAAGAATTAAAAAAAAAGTTTATTTGTACATGGGTCTCCCAAACTGCGTTAGCTCTTCTTTAGAAAAATTATGTATTTGTGACTGAATCAGAAAAACTTGTGAAATATTTAAAAATAATATGACTCAGTTGGGGGTGGGGGCTCCTTGGTGGCTCAGTTTGTTAAATGTGTGCCTTCACCTCTCAGGTAATGATCTCAGGGTCCTAGGATCAAGTCCCTGCATTGGGCTCCTTGCTCAGCAGGGAGTGGATGTCTCCTTCTCACTCTTCCTCTGTGCTCTTTCTCAAATAAATAAATAAAATCTTTAAAAAATATGTAACTTACTGGATGTTTTATAATCCACAGCATAACACGATAATGCATCAGAGTCCCAGCCATGTCCAGCTGCCCTCTCATTTTCAAGTCTAGCTGTAACAAGGTAAATTCTTCCCCTTCCAGCTCCAGCAGGATCTGTTAGAGTTGGTCCCAACTCCGTTAAGTGGTTTTGAGGTGATGGTGGAGGAGAAATGGTGATTTTAAAAGACAATATTCTCCCACCTATAATCAAGATTATTATAATTTGGCACCTTTACTATAATACTATTACTAATAAGTAGATATATTTCATACCACAATCATGGTCTTTAAGCTGCTCTCATGTGCATTCAAGCATGTGAACATTACAGAGAAGTCTGAGTCAATAGAGTAGATAGGTAGAATTCATATCAACAAAAATATAGAACAGAGTGATCCAAGGTGTTTAATAACTTCAGTTATAATATTTTATAACAAAATAGTAATAGAAGGGCCCTACAATCTTTTTTTTTTTAAGATTTTATTTATTTACTTGACAGAAAGAGATCACAAGTAGGCAGAGAGGCAGGCAGAGAGAGAGAGGGAAGCAGGCCCCCTGCTGCCCAGAGAGCCCGATGCGGAACTCGATTCCAGGACCCTGAGATCATGGCCTGAGCCAAGCAGCGGCTTAATCCACTGAGCCACCCAGGCTCCCTACAGTCTTTTTATTTTTTATTTTTTTATTTATATATTTTTAAAGATTTTATTTATTTATTTGACAGACAGAGATCACAAGTAGACAGAGAGGCAGGCAGAGAGAGAGGAGGAAGAGGCTCCCCACCAAGTAGAAAGCCTGATGCCAGGCTCAATTCCTGGACCCTGGGATCATGACCTGAATCGAAGGCAGAGGCTTTAAGCCACTGAGCCACCCAGGTGTCCCTAGTCTTTTTAAATAAATGAATATTTCTGCCTTATACAGTATCTCAACTATTACTGCTCCTGATATTAATAATAATAAAAATATGAATTTTATTAGAATTTGTATATGGCTGGTTATTTTTACACAGTGTATCAGTTGAAAGAATTGGGGCAGATACAGGAATTTTTCCTTAAAACTATAGTAGATAGTCATCCTTGAAAATAAAACAATAGAACACATTGGGTAACATCTAAAAATGAGAAAGGTTAAAGAAAAACATGAACAGATTATGAAATAATGTGGAAGGAAACTAGACTGATAAATAGCCATAAAGAAAAGGTTGTGGAGAATGAGAAAGGGAAAGCCACGCCATTAAGAACCTGGACCCCAGCTCCCAAAGTGTAGGATTTTAATCCAGCTCTGCTGTTTCCAAGGAATCTGACCTTGAACGCACTGCCTAACTTTCCTGTACCTTCCTTTGACCATAAGTAAAACGGAGTACTGGTCTTACCTACCTTGTCAGGTTGGTAGGGGCATTAAATGAATTCATCTTTGAAAGAATGTAGCAACTGTGAGGTACCATATACCTTCCTCGACATTTTCGCAGGGGATTTGACACCAGCGCCTTGCCTGCACACACACCATTCCCGTGACAGTGAGGAAGAGGGCTCCTCTTCTGTTGTTCTCCCAACAATTCTATGAAGAAGTATGTTCACTTATTACTCCCCAGTGTGTTAAACACAAGAGGAAAGGACATAAACACTTTTTTTTCCTCAAGGAGTTTACAGTTTAGGAAATTTAGGAAGAAATATGACAAGTATATAAATCACCAATATACGGTGCCTGGGCTAAATTCATGTCAAGGGGGTAAAAGTGCTGTGATCCGAAAAATAAAAACAAAAAATAAATTAAAAAAAAAAAGCAAAAAAAAATACAGGTCATTGATTCGAATGGTAGTATTTTGACTTTGGAAGACAATTATATCAAACATGTTGCTTTAGATGAGGGGGCAGAGCTGATTTATAATAAAAGTGTTATATCTCATAAACATGCAGGAAATTTCAGAAATATTAAGTATACAATTAATTGAATCTTTTTCTAAACTCATGGAACTGCTATCAAGATTAACATATGGTATATTTCCCGCACAAGAAAAAGCCTCTGTGTGGGGCACGTGGGTGGATCAGTGGGTTAAAGCCTTGGTCTTCAGTTCAGGTCATGATCTCAGGGTCCTGGGATCAAGCCCTGCATGGGGCTCTCTGCTCAGCAGGGAGCCTGCTTCCCTTCCTCTCTCTCTCTGCCTGCCTCTCTGCTTACTTGTGATCTCTGTCAAAGAAATAAATAAAATCTTTAAAAAAAAAGAAAAAGAAAAAGCTTTTGTGTACCTGTTGGTAACGACACAATGTAACTCGTTCTGATGTCTAAAGCTGTACCTTCAGGTTTTGCCCATCCTTGAACTGCACATAAAGAGCATGTATTATTTTTTATATTGGGCTTTTTTGCATCTCATATCAAACATGTGAAATGCATTAATCTTGTATGACTCACCACTTTCTCATTTTCCTTTTTGAGTAATATCTTATAGTAGGAATACACAACTGTGTTTCTAATCTACTGATGCACTTTTGGTTCTTTCCACATTGGGACCATTATGGATAAACGCTGTTGTGAAATGTTTACATATATATTTTGGTGTTTTGCACTTATTTTTTGTTGGATATATATAGATAGATAGATGCAGATGTATCTATCTATATATATAGAAGAATCTCTGGTTGGTGCTGTAGTCCGATTCTCTGTTTAATTAGACACCATCAAATAAGTTTCCAACAGAGCTACATCCTTTAACACTCTCATGAGCAAGTATGTGAGTTCCACTTTATTTCTATTTAATATAATTAAATTATTTATATATTTGGGTTCCATGTACCTCTTGACTCTTCCTTTATGTCTCACCTCTTTTGGTTCCTGTATTTTTCTTTTCCTGTCTTCTCTTAGAAGATACAAATATCTTTTATACTCTTATTCTTCTCTGTTGGTGTAATATTCATGCACTCTTCTTATACTTGTACTTACACTGGTTGCCCTGAAGATTGCATCATGCCATCTATGCAACTTCTGTTACAAATTTGACTATATCCAAAACAATATAAAATTGTGATGTAGTTTAATTCTATTTAACTGTCTCATTTTTAGCCTTTTTGTTATATATTTTAATTCTACTTATATTTTATATTTGGAGGTATTATCATATTTTGCTTATAAAAATCATATTATATTTCTCACATATTAACTCTTTCTTATGTTCTTCCTTTGCATCTGAAATTTCATATTCCATCTTGGAACGTTTTCTGTCTGTCTGACGATGTCCCTTCCTTTTGTGTAGGTTTCCTGGCAATCAATTCACTCATCTTTCCTTCTCTTTACTTAAAATAATGTAGCTTTACTTTTTATTTCCATTGGTATAGAATTCTGTGTTGAATTCTTTTTCTTGTCTTATAAATATGCCATTCCATGCCACCCATTCTGGTTTCCCTTGTTTTGGAAATTGTGTTGTCAATCTTATGATTGTGAATTTAAGGTAATTCTTATTATAGTTTACAAAATCTTAGCCAGTCTTTCTTCAAATGATTCTTCTGTCTTACCCTCCTCATCCTCTTCTTTGTCTCTAATTACATTTCAGTTTGCTTTTAGGATCCCACATGACTCTTAGGTTCATCACCATATTTTCCACACAAATTTTCTCTCTGTGGTTCTATGTGGACACCTTCTGTTGAACTTTCTTCTTTGTTTACTAGTCCTCTATCGTTTCTTGGCCTTTTAGCTAAGATCAAATGTTTACGAGTCCTCTGATCTTTTAATAAACATATATATGGATTTTTTTTTCTATTCAGTCTAATTAATATAACATACAATGTTATATTAGTTTTAGGTGTAAAATATGGCTCAGCGTTCCTCCTCAATGCTCATCAAGATAAGTGTCCTCTTTAAGATTTTATTTATTTACTTTCAGGGCTCTTGGGTGGCTCAGTGGGTTAAACCTCTGGCTTTGGCTCAGGTCATCATCTCAGTGTCCTGGGATAGAGCCCCACATCAGGCTCTCTGCTCAGCAGGGAGCCTGCTTCCCCCTCCCCCTCTGCCTGCCTCTCTGCCTACTTGTGATCTCTCTCTGTCAAATAAATAAATAAATAAAATCTGTAAATGTTTTATTTATTTACTTTAGAGAGAGAGAATGCACGCACAAGAGCGGGTGAGAGGGGCAGAGAGAGAGGGAAAGAAAATCTCAAGCGGACCCTCTGCTGAGTATGGAGCCCAGTGCAGGACTCTATGCTACACCTTGAGATCAGGACTTGAACTGAAATCAAGAGTGGGCTGCTTAACCGAATGAGCCACCCAAGTGCCCCAAGATAATTGTACACTTAATCCCCTTTATCAATTTCACCCATACCACCTTCCACCTCCCCCAGCATTTTGTTCTCTGTGTTTAAGAGTCAGCCCCACCACTGCTACTAAAAAAAACACTACCAACAACAGCAAAAGAGCTAGTTTTTTTGTTTGTCTCTTTTGTTTGTTTGTTTTTTCATTTATTTCATTTCTTAAATTTCACATTGAGTGAAATCATGTGGTATTTATCCATCTTTGGCTGACTTATTTCACTTAGTATTATACTATCTGGGTCTAGATGAATGGATAAAGAAGATGTGAGATATATATATCTCAAACCTTATCATTTTCAAATTATGTATTTATTTTTTAAATCTTAATTTATTATGCATATCAGTTATTTAATTTATTAAGTGTAAAACTTTATTTATAAAATATGTATTTATGTTACTTACTATTATAAACATTAAACACCAAGTAGAAATTTTAAAAGGACACAAAACAATAAAGTTCTGACATTGTCTTCAGCATTGGAGTTTTTCTTAGCACTCCAGGGGGGTCATAGAATCCTTGAGGTAAATGACCTTTCCTTTACAGAGCACTATTTTAAGCAATTTTAATTAAATAAATCACTGCAATATGTATATACCTATGAAAATAACAGTATATGTAGGTGAAACATATCATAATATATCCAGACTGTAGGCAGTTCTTTTTTTTTTTTAATTTTTTTTTCTTTTTTACAGATTGAGAGAGAGAGAGAGAGAGAGATTACAAGTAGGCAGAGCAGCAGCCAGAGAGGGGAGGAAGCAGGCTCCCTGCCAAGCAGAGAGCCCGATACGGGGCTCGATCCCAGGACCCTGAGATCATGACCTGAGCTGAAGGCAGAGGCTTAACCCACTGAGCCACCCAGGCGCCCCCAGACTGTAGGCAGTTCTTGATAAGTATGTGCGTTAAGGTATCCCTTGAGATAAGCCTCTGGTGCCCACAGCATCTGGTGGACATCCTGCAAATATTAGAACTCAAGTATGTAAGGAGAATTCATCAGTGAGGCCTCTGCTTTTCCTCAACTGTCAGTCTTTCTTTTTTTATTTATTTAATTTTTGTATTGGATCATTTCTACTCATTCCATATCAAATAGTAGCATGATAGGAGCTCCAAGTACAGAGATACAAGTGGTGTTAGAAGAGTTCAGTTATTAAGTGAGTTCATGGACATATGCACTCTTTCTATCGTTTTTTATTTCTAGCTTCAAATCTTCACTTTCATCTAGTTTCATTTTCATTCATCCTGAAGAACTTTTTGTAGCTTTTTTGCAATGCAGACCTTATCTTTAAGATCAGAGTAAATAAGACCTTGGAGTATTTACTAGAGCTCTTCCACCTTGGATGGTCGGTCCAGAATTCCAATCTGTCTCCCTCTCCCATTCCAACTGCTGAGATACCTGCTCACATATTTAGAATCTTTCTTATTTTTGTCTCATGTTAGCCTTGGAGCCTTGCCCCATTCAACACAGGTTAGAATTCAGGAGAAAAAATCAAGGGGAAAACTGCATGCAGATTTTGAGGCTCCTTCTCCATTGCACTCTTTTCTCGGATTTTGTTGCTTGAGGACAAGCCATCTGCGCAGCTGCTAGCACTAATTCTATTTGCTAACTTTCCAACACAAGGAGACCCTATTTTTGCCTTGATGCCACTCCTCTGAGTTGGGAATTGGACAAAGTCATTAAGGCAAAGTGTGAAGTAATAGAACTCACATTCTTCATCTGTATCTGCTTTTCCACTAATACTAGTCACAGAAGACATGACAAATGACAAGCATCACTGCATTCACTGTTTGGCTGCAAATTGTTGTTTGTGTCTTTAGATGATGTAACTAAACTTGGGATCTACTGACATATATTATCAGTAATTCCCTGTATATCTCATCAATGTCACATAGTTATATATTCTTTCAATATACATTTAAAATTATTTAGGAATTTTAAGAAAGTTTTCATGGAATAGAAACCACTGTCATTCCAGGCTGGTGGCTCAGTTTATCATCTTCACTATTTTTAATTATCTTTACACAAAAGGAATTTTGAAGTCATTCAAAGACTGTTAGACATTTTATTTCAGATTGAATTATAAAGAACTTATTTTAGCCTCTAAGTATATAGATACTGTTTTAAAAATGCAAGCATCTTCATAATATAGATTCTGAGTGGCAGGAGAGCAAGATTTTGCATTAGAACTACAAAATAAGCATATTTGTATCTCTGGGGGATACAGGAAATAATCCTCAAACTCCAGTAAAATAAATGGCTTTTTTGTCAACTTTCCTTTTTAAAGAAGTTGTTTGTTAATAGTTTTTGCTTTAATAGGGAGAACATGATTATGCCACTATCAAACATTTAAAATTGAAATGCTATAAATGACTTTCTTTAAAGAAAAAAATAAAGATTTCTAATGGCTAAATTGCACTTTCCCATGTGTTTCATGCATCAAAGGGTACCCTGGAAAATACATTTTGCCTGTGCAGGCATGCTGCAGAGCAGATTTGAAGAGATAAGTGACAATACATGCTGCTTATTTCAGAATTGAATCTCAGTGCTTTAGCAAAAATTGAAAATGGAAAGGAAAACAATATTTTCCTACCCATCAGTAAAACAAATACCATTCACAGAGTTTTATGCAACTTTAAAGTGTTATTGCTTATATTAACATTTATTAATCACGATACACAATTTCATACACAGAGAATTTATTTGTCCATAATAGCACTATGAAAACACAAACAACTAGAAAAACCAGCTCTCTCGACTGAAAAATAAAAGAAATTTTGCAACTGAATAATGCTGCCTGTGACCAAAGACTTACAATTCATATCTGTATTTGAGGTGTGTGAAACTGCCCAATCTTCCTCCAGCAGTTCACAGGAAATGCTTTCAATCTCAGACTTTCACAGCTCTTTGAGTTTTGCAAACCTCACCAGCACTTAAACAGGTTGCTGTCAAACTTCCCCAATATATCTAAAGCTGAGCCTTGTAGCAAAATTTAAAACTCAAAGGCCATTTAAAGTGGCATTTATTTGTATCCAGAGAAATGAAGAATCATGTATCTCTCAAAATTCTCATTATCCAAATATGTTAAAATTCAATGTTGACATGGGGAAAGTGAACTTATGTAGGCAAAATGCTTAGTATTTAGGTAGAGTTGGCAAATAAAAGCTTTAATTTACACTTAAAAATAAAGCTGGAAAGGAGGACTCAACACTTAAATTTGTACCTAAAACACTTTAAAAAACACAATGAATTTAAATTTGTGAGCTTTATCTCCATGGATTAGTAAGAAGGAATAGTGATTTTCTGAATAATTAAAACTAAGTATAAATATTTAAAATTTTATATAATAACCATAAAGTCAGCTTGCCTATCAAATTAGTATTTAAATTATTCCATAATACCTTAGAGAGATATAATCTTGTTTTTATATAATATTATTAGAAATTTAAATTAGAGCAATAAGACATTTATCTAAAATGATTGTAAAAGATAGTATGTAAAAGATAATATGTAAAAATATTATAAAATAGTTGTAAAAGTCTAATTAAAGTTTTCTTCTCATTGCTTCTCTAAACCAATTCAAAACAACAAAATATTGCCAAAAAATCCATAAACTGTGTTGTTGGGCCTATAGAATCAAGATATAATATACAAGACTGTACAAGGAAGGAGGAGGGAAAATGGATTATCCAATGAATTATTGTCATTAAGTGTCATTTATTGAATTACTTAGTTGTGGCACTCTTCTGTCTAGAAGTTGAAGCACTCAGAGTACACACATACACATACATATACATATAAGAATGTATATATAACATACCTAGACATATAAATTCTACACATAAAAATATATGCATATAAGAATATAAATGTGTGTTTGATAATATATACATATATGTTAAGAGCTTGATTATCTCTCCTAGGTTCTTCATTTTTCAGTGTATGAACCCACTGTAATATTATTCTTAGCAATAATATATTTTTAATAATTTAAGATCATAATACTTGTTTATATCAATTATTTTGAGATATATTCATTTCTATAACTATTTGCAAATAATAAAGGATACACACTTCTTGTAAAATCCAAACAATATGAAGTATTTGTTACTGAATAAAAATAGAAAGTTTCTCTCATTGGAAGCTCAGGCTTTCTTTTCATGTTGTGTCTTAAATAGAACCATTTTTTTTAGATTTATAAAAACACATTATATAATCTATTGTTTCCTTTTTAAAAATTAATAACATTTCATATAGTTAATTGCTTAAAATATAAAATAATTTTCAATAAAATTAGAATTTTTAGTTGGGCATAAAATACATAATATACTTTGTGAATATATTACAAGAAATATTTCCACAAGTAAAACTGCTGGGTGAAAAGATATAAATATTTTTTCTACTTCCATGAGAATCTTCAAATTCTCTTTCCAAAATATTGGACTGATTTCCATTTCTACAATCTAATAAATAAGGATGCTGATTCTACTACGCAGTCACCAAACACAGATGTTTCAAGACTTTTAGAAATCTGATGATAAAAAAAATATTTGATTATTTTAAATTATATTTCTTGATTGACACTGGAATTGTCTTTTTTGTTTTTTTATTAAAGTGTGATTGACATACAACATATTAGTTTCAGATGTCTAACATAGTGATTTGATATTTGTATGAAATGTAAAATGATCACCACAATGAGTGTAGTTAACATCCATCATGGTACATAGTTATAATTTTTTTATGATTGTCTTTATATATGTTTAAATATTGTATCATTTGCTCAAATGCAAATTATCCTTGGACTTATCACAAAATGTTTGTGAACCTTTACTTCCTCATTGATATAATGGAGGTAAAATGAATTTTAAACCACAGGATTTTCTTTAAAAATCAGTAAGATCCAACATGTGTCAGGATCAGAGCAGATAGATAATTGTTTAGCCAAAACTGGTCAAGGCTGGTCCCCAGTCTTCATTTCAGATGTTGACACAAAATTCTCTTCCTGGCCACCAGGTGAAGAGGTAGGTGAAAAAGAGATAAAGATTAAAATACATGACAGCATGTATACTATGAATTGCAAAATGTTAAACCAGGGCAATGACAATGAAAAAGGAGAGAAAGGGGGTAATTATGGTCTACTAGCATGAATGACTATGTTGGAATAATTTTCATCTTTCCAAGTTATATGATAAAAGACATGTCAATAAAACCTCAGTGATAGAAATCAGACCCTCCACGTGGTAGCTACATACTCCAGCTTGAATGATTAAATTTGTCTTTTGATAATATTACTTTAGAAATAATTTCAGACTGTATTTTCATAGACACCTAATTATCCATTATACAATTATGACAGAGCAGAATAACAAATACACGACATTCTTACAATATAAGCATGGATTCGTACTTTGTTTATGTTTTAACTTGTAAAATCATTAGTTTGATTTCTAGTTCTTGGCAATAATGTGTGCTTGTGATGGTAATAAATTAAAATTTAGCTGTGTTGATTTAATAGAACTGAGTCCAGACATTTAATGTCATTTTTTAAAAGAAAATGTAGAATAGAAGAAAAAAGTTATGTTAGTTTTTCTCCCATCGAACACTAAAATAAAAAGCCTAATTATTCAGTACTACTAAGAAGAGTGAACAGACTTAAGATTTAAAAACTAAATATTCAAAGGAAAAAATGGATATTTCTGTCGAAGACTAATTGGGTTAGTTAAAGAAGTATGTAAATGTCCTTGTTTTAGAGTGGTTGATAAATCCCTGAGCTATAATGTGGTTGCCAAAAATCTAAATAAACTTCATTACTACATAATAAAACAGCTCAGCTTTAAAATTGGTCAGTTTATTGATTTTAGTGGTAAGGGATTTGAATGTGTTTTCTTTGTTTGCTGTTAATTTCTTGCTTTCTGAAACCAATCTGTTATTGCCAATGGAGAATTATACATGCAGATATTATTATAATCAGACATAAAATGAAGTGCAGGCTCTTGGGGTGTTTATGATAAATTATGAAAACAGCTCTTTTATAATCTTTTTCAAGTGCAGAAGATATCAGTGTGGGTTATTTTGAAACTTTATGATTTTTTTGTTATTTTTCATCCAAATTAGTGAGTTTGAGTCACTCAGTTAAATCTCAGAGTCTAAAACACATTGGTTCAATCTGCTTGTGTTTTTCACATTTCCATTTTGAAATTATCAAATCAAGTCATAACTTATCTCACAAGATGCTCCAGTATGCCCTCCTGAGTTTTGGTCTTCATGAAATACAATATCCTCTCATTGATCAATTCTAATTTTTTAGTCTCAATAACCTCAATGGCTTCTTCTGAGCTCTCTGCTCAGATGCTATCTATTCATGTACTGAATTCCCTATACTGTATACTTCTCATATAATTTTTCATATTCTGTTCTTTTTAAATTATTTGTGTCTGCATAGAGGTCTCATGTCCAATTTTAGCTTTTATGCTCCAGGAGAAAGTATTATGGAGTGTTGAAAGTAGGACCAATCCCTAGTAGCATTTTTATTTGTGAGCATATGTTAAATATTCAGTATGCCAGTTTTCATTCTTTAACCTATAACTGACATGTAAATTCACAATAAGTATTATTTATTTATCTAAAATAAATAATTTTAATAATTAAAATTATTAAAAACAGAATAACATTTTAAAATTCCACAAGAAGGATGCCTGGGTGACTCAGTGGGTTAAGCCTCTGCCTTTGGTTCAGGTCATGATCTCAGAGTTCTGGGATCAAGTCCCACCATCAGGCTCTCTGCTTGGCAGGGAGACTGCTTCCTCCTCCTGTCTCTGTCTCCCTCTCTCTCTCTCTCTGTGCCTACTTGTGATCTCTCTTTGTCAAATAAATAAAATTTTAAAAAATTCCACAAGAAGGCACTTGGGGAGGTGATTCCTATCTAGCACTTGAGAGGTAGTATACAAAATATTTTATTTAGTCACACATTCTGGATATCAATTATATACCAATTCAGAGCTCAAGTCAGGCCTCAATGTTTTTCATGTCTCAACAGAGAAGGCATTGGTATCCCCTTGCAATCAAATGCCTTACCTTGCATATGAGCCCTAGCAACTGACCCGAGTAGATACAGCAGACTGGTGCATACATAGAAAGATTGGTCACTGCACTGCCTGGGTGAGATGATGTATTGCCGAGGATGCTGATTACCCTTGGAATACAGCAGTGTGTTTAATGCAGTAACAATATTTCCTTTGTGTTGTAAACAACATCCAAACCAACTGCCAAATAAGTCTGGGGCCATCCACCAAATTTCCTAACTATAAGGAACTGGTAAATTAAGTATATTTAGCCCACTCCCTGCAAATGAGTGTTCTTTTTAAAAATATTATTATTATTATTATTATCATTATTATTATTTTGGCAAGTGAGTATTTTATTTTATTTATTTTTTTTAATTTATTTTTATTTGTTTATTTACAACATAACAGTGTTCATTGTTTTGCCATCACACCCAGTGCTCCATGCAGTACGTGCCCTCCCTATTACCCACCACCTGGTTCCTCAACCTCCCACCCCACCCCACCGCCGCCCCCTCATAACCCTCTGGTTGTTTTTCAGAGTCCATCGTCTCTCATGGTTCATCTCCCCTTCCAGTTTCCCTCAACTCCCTCTCCTCTCCATCTCCCCATGTCCTCCATGTTATTTGTTATGCTCCACAAATAAGTGAGACCATATGATACTTGACTTTCTCTGCTTGACTTATTTCGCTCAGCATAATTTCTTCCAGTCCCGTCCATGTTGCTACAAAAGTTGGGTATTCGTCCTTTCTGATGGAGGCATAATACTCCATTGTGTATATGGACCACATCTTCCTTAACCATTCATCCGTTGAAGGGCATCTTGGTTCTTTCCACAGTTTGGCGACCGTAGCCATTGCTGCAATAAACATTGGGGTACAAATGGCCCTTCTTTTCACTACATCTGTATCTTTGGGGTAAATACCCAGCAGTGCAATTGCAGGGTCATAGGGAAGCTCTATTCTTAATTTCTTCAGGAATCTCCACACTGTTCTCCAAAGTGGCCGCACTAACTTGCATTCCCACCAACAGTGTAAGAGGGTTCCCCTTTCTCCACATCCTCTCCAACACACGTTGTTTCCTGTCTTGCTAATTTTGGCCATTCTAACTGGTGTTAGGTGGTATCTCAATGTTGTTTTAATTTGAATCTCCCTGATGGCTAGTGATGATGAACATTTTTCATGTGTCTGACAGCCATTTGTATGTCTTCATTGGAGAAGTGTCTGTTCATATCTTCTGCCCATTTTTTGATATGATTATCTGTTTTGTGTGTGTTGAGTTTGAGAAGTTCTTTATAGATCCTGGATATCAACCTTTTGTCTGTACTGTCATTTGCAAATATCTTCTCCCATTCCGTGGGTTGCCTCTTTGTTTTGTTGACTGTATCCTTTGCTGTGCAGAAGCTTTTGATCTTGATGAAGTCCCAAAAGTTCATTTTTGCTTTTGTTTCCTTGGCCTTTGGAGACATATTTTGAAAGAAGTTGCTGTGGCTGATATCGAAGAGGTTACTGCCTATGTTCTCCTCTAGGATTCTGATAGATTCCTGTCTCACGTTGAGGTCTTTTATCCATTTCGAGTTTATCTTTGTGTACGGTGTAAGAGAATGGTCGAGTTTCATTCTTCTACATATCGCTGTCCAGTTTTCCCAGCACCATTTATTGAAGAGACTTTTTTTTTTTCCATTGAATATTTTTTCCTGTTTTGTCGAAGATTATTTGACCATAGAGTTGAGGGTCCATATCTGGACTCCTCACTCTGTTCCACTGTTCTATGTGTTTGTTTTTATGCCAGTACCACGCTGTCTTGGTGATCACAGCTTTGTATAAAGCTTGAAATCGGGTAACGTGATGCCGCCAGTTTTGTTTTTGTTTTTCAACATTTCCTTAGCAATTTGCGGTCTCTTCTGACTCCATACAAATTTTAGGATTATTTGCTCCAGCTCTTTGAAAAATACCAGTGGAATTTTGATCAGAATGGCATTAAAAGTATAGATTGCTCTAGGCAGTATAGACATTTTAACAATGTTTATTCTTCCAATCCAAGAGCATGGAACAGTCTTCCATCTTTTTGTGTCTTCTTCAATTTCTTTCATGAGTGTTCTGTAGTTCCTCGAGTACAGGTCCTTTACTTCTTTGGTTAGGTTTATGCCCAGGTATCTTATGGTTCTTGGTGCTACAGTAAATGGAATCGATTCTCTAATTTCCCTTTCTGTATTTTCATTGTTAGTGTATAAGAAAGCCACTGATTTCTGTACATTGACTTTGTATCCTGCCACGTTACTGAATTGCTGTATGAGTTCTAGTAGTTTGGGGGTGGAGTCTTTGGGGTTTTCCATATAAAGAATCATGTCATCTGTGAAGAGAGAGAGTTTCACTTCTTCCTTGCCAATTTGGATACCTTTTATTTCTCTTTGTTGTCTGATTGCCGTTGCTAGGACTTCTAATACTATGTTGAACAAGAGTGGTGAGAGTGGGCATCCTTGTCGTGTTCCTGATCTCAACGGGAAGGCTGCAAGCTTTTTCCCATTGAGGATGATATTTGCTGTGGGTCTTTCATAGATAGATTTTATGAAGTTCAGGAATGTTCCCTCTATCCCTATACTTTGAAGCGTTTTCATCAGGAACGGATGCTGGATTTTGTCAAATGCTTTTTCTGCATCAATTGAGAGGACCATGTGGTTCTTCTCTCTTCTCTTATTGATGTGTTCTATCACACTGATTGATTTGCGAATGTTGAACCAACCTTGCAACCCAGGGATGAATCCCACCTGGTCATGGTGGATAATCTTTTTAATGTGCTGCTGGATCCTGTTTGCTAGGATCTTGTTGAGAATCTTTGCATCCATATTCATCAGTGATATTGGTCTGAAATTCTCCTTTTGGGTAGGGTCTTTGCCTGGTTTGGGGATCAGGGTAATGCTGGCTTCATAAAAAGAGTCCGGAAGTTTTCCTTCTGCTTCCATTTTTTGGAACAGCTTCAGGAGAATTGGTGTTATTTCTTCTTTGAAAGTTTGGTAGAATTCCCCAGGGAATCTGTCAGGTCCTGGGCTCTTGTTTTTGGGGAGGTTTTTGATCACTGCTTCAATCTCCTTACTAGATATCGGTCTATTCAGGTTGTCAGTTTCTTCCTGGTTCAATTTTGGGAGTTTGTAGCTTTCCAGGAATGCATGCATTTCATCTAGGTTGCTTAGCTTATTGGCATATAACTGTTGGTAATAATTTCTGATGATTGTTTCTATTTCCTTGGTGTTAGTTGTGATCTCTCCCTTTTCATTCATGATTTTATTAATTTGGGCTTTCTCTCTTTTCTTTTGGATTAGTGTGGCCAATGGTTTATCGATCTTATTGATTCTTTCAAAAAACCAGCTTCTAGTTTCATTGATACATTCTACTGTATCTCTCGTTTCTACCTCATTGATCCCTGCTCTAATCTTGATTATTTCCCTTCTTGCATGTGGAGTTGGTTTGATTTGTTGTTGATTCTCCAGTTCTTTAAGGTGTAGAGACAGCTGGTGTATTCTGGATTTCTCAATGTTTTTGAGGGAGGCTTGGATGGCTATGTATTTCCCCCTTAGAACCGCCTTTGCTGTATCCTATAGGTTTTGGACCGAAGTGTCTTCATTCTCATTCGTTTCCATGAATTGTTTAAGTTCATCTTTGATCTCCTGGTTGATCCAAGCATTCTTAAGCAAGGTGGTCTTTAGCTTCCAGGTGTTTGAGTTCCTTCTGAACTTTTCCTTGTGATTGAGCTCCAGTTTCAAAGCATTGTGATCGGAGAATATGCAGGGAATAATGTCAGTCTTTTGGTATCGGTTGAGTCCTGCTTTGTGACCCAGTATGTGGTCTATTCTGGAGAAGGTTCCATGTGCACTTGAGAAGAATGAGTATTCTGTTGTTTTAGGGTGGAATGTTCTGTATATGTCTATGAGGTCCATCTGGTCCAATGTTTCATTCAATGCTCTTATTTCTTTATTAATTTTCTGCTTCGATGATCTGTCTATTTCTGAGAGAGGCATATTAAGATCTCCTACTATTATTGTATTCATATCAATATGACTCTTTATCTTGATTAATAGTTTTCTTATGTAATTGGATGCTCCCATATTGGGGGCATAGATATTCACAATTGTTAGATCGTCTTGGCGGATAGTGCCTTTAAGAATTATGTAGTGTTCTTCTGTATCTCTGACTACAGTCTTTAGTTTAAAATCTAATTTATCTGATATGAGAATCGCTAACCCGGCCTTCTTTTGAGGCCCATTGGCATGAAAGCTGCTTCTCCATCCCTTCACTTTCAGTCTGGGTGTATCCTTAGGTTCAAAATGGGTCTTGTGTAGACAACATATGGATGGGTCCTGTCGTTTTATCCAATCTGCAACCCTGTGTCGTTTTATGGGCGCATTTAGGCCATTCACGTTGAGAGTGATTACTGAGAGATAGGTTTTTATTGACATCGTGTTGCCTTTGAAGTCTTTCTGTCTGTAGATTGTTTCTATATTTCTGTTCAATGATATTCTTAGGATATTTTCTCTCTTATATGACACCCCTTAATATTTCCTGCAGTGTCGGCTTGGTGGTTGCATAGTCTTTTAAGCCTTGCCGGTCTTGGAAACTCTTTATCTCTCCATCCATTTTAAATTTCAGTCTTGCTGGATAGAGTATTCTTGGTTGCATGTTCTTCTCATTTAGTACTCTGAATATATTTTGCCAGCCCTTCCTGGCTTGCCAGGTCTCTGTGGAAAGGTCTGACATTATTCTAATGGGCTTTCCTCTGTATGTAAGAAGCTTCTTTTTCCTAGCTGCTTTTAAGAGGGTCTCTCTTGAAACATAATTCCCCATTCTAACTATAAGGTGCCATGAGGACTTTTGAGAATCTAAAATCTTGGGAGGAAATCTTTCTGCCTCTAGTACATGAACGTTGTTTCCATTCGTGAGATTGGGAAAATTTTCATAGACAACTTCTTCCACTATATCTTCTAGACTTCTTTCTTTTTCTTCCCCTTCAGGGATTCCAATAATTCTGACGTTGGAACGTTTCATGGCATTGTTTATTTCCCTGATTCTGTTTTCGTGGCTTCTGAGCTGTTTGTTCCAGGCTTCCTCCTGATCCTTTCTCTCTATCTGTTTGTCCTCCAGATCACTAATTCTATCTTCTGTCTCAGTTACCCTAGCTTTTAGAGAATTTAGATTGGATTGGAACTCATTGAGAGCATTTTGAACATCATCCCTGGTGGCTTTCAGTTCTGCCCTAACATTGTGAACATCATCCCTGGTGGCTTTCAGTTCTGCCCTAATCAATTCTGTTTGGTCATCCATGGCTTTCTCCAACCTAGCTATTGCCTGGATAATTGTTAGTCTGAATTCCTTTTCTGACATATTGTCTATGTCGATAGCCATTAGTTCTGTTGCAGAAGGCCCATCCTCTGTATTTTTCTTCTGTTGGATATTCCTCCTCCAAGTCATTTTGGTAAGAGATGACTAAACAGATGCAGCTGGACTTATCGATTGTGGTGCAGTCAATGTGCACCCTGGAACGCTCCTGTGCAATCAGGATTCCACACCCAAATGAGAGAAAAAAGAAAAGAAAAAGAAATAGAGAGGAAGAAAGAAAAAAAATAGGGGAAAGAAAAAAGGAAAAAAAAAAAAGAGAGAGAGAGATAGGGAAAAAAGGGAAGATACAAGAGAAGGCTCAGCCCAAATGGGCCACAAGGTAAGATTTGTGAAGTATACAAACAAAAACAGACAAACAAAAGAGTGATAAAAGTATATGGCAAGAGAAAAAAATATGTATATATAAGCAAAAAAAGGGAAGAACCTCATCAGAAAGAACCCCAAGTATAAGATTTATATATTATCAGGACAAACACAAATTCACAGAAACACTGACAGAAGGAAAAATTGGGAGAGTGGTTATAGATTCTCAGTGTGGGTGAGGAAGGTTATTTTGATTCTTCCTGAAGGTATCTTGATGTTTATGTTAAGGGACTCAACTTTCCTAAGTTACAGGGCGATTAGAAACTGGTTTGCCTATAGGGGTAGCATTGATTGGGGAAAGGGGATTACCTTGAAGTTTAACTCTATATGTATAGTAGAAAATAAAAATTAAAAAAGAATAAACTAGAGTTCATAGTCTCTTATGGTTCGCCTCCCCTCCCCAATGTCCATAGCCCCTTCCCCCTCTTCCAATCCCACGTCCCCCCAGCAACCCCCAGTTTGTTTTGTGAGATTAAGAGTCATTTATGGTTTGTCTCCCTCCCAATCCCATCTTGTTTCATTTATTCTTCTCCTGTCCCCCTACCCCCCCATGTTGCTTCTCCATGTCCTCATATCAGGGAGATCATATGATAGTTGTCTTCTCCGATTGACTTATTTCACTAAGCATGATACGCTCTAGTTCCATCCACGTCGTCGCAAATGGCAAGATTTCATTTCTTTTGATGGCTGCATAGTATTCCATTGTAAAAACAGACCTGAGGGTTTTGAAGGGTCAGGGGTGGGAGGTTGGGGCAACTTGAGGGTTTTGAAGGGTCAGGGCTGGGAGGTTGGGGGAACAGGTGGTGGGTAATGGGGAGGGCACGTTTTGCATGGAGCACTGGGTGTTGTGCAAAAAGAATGAATACTGTTACGCTGAAAAAATAAATAAAATGAAAAAAGAATAAACTAGACTAAACTAAGTTAAAATTAAAAAAGAATTTAAAAAATAGAAAAGGAAAAGAAAAACACGGGTGTATGTATCAAAAAGTTCAGGTTAGAAGGTTATTAAAGAATTTGATGTACTGGACATCTCAGTGTGATGGTAAATAGGTTAAAAAATTATCTGTATGTATAAAAAAAAGAACCAGAATATTGGTAAAGAGTTAAAAATAAAAGTTGTATTTATGAAGTAGTGGTGGTTGTTCTCTTGTAGTCTTTTTTTTTTTTTTTCTTCCTTCCTGGTTGGTTTTCTGGGGGAGGGGCCTGCCACGTGGGTTTTCAGACAATGATGTTCCCTGAGTTATGTCCTCCGGCTCCCCTCAAGGGGGTGAGCTCTTTTTTTTTTCAGGAAACTGTTTTTTTCAGCCTTTTGTTCTCTAGGGGTTTTTATGTTCTTTCATCTGCTTTCTCTCGCCTTGACAGCTTTTGATGGTTTTTGGAGGTTTAGAGGAGAGCAAACAGCACCCCAACCTCCCTCTCAGAGAGAAGCCTCAGACTGTTTTGCAAAAGCTGCTGGCAGAGTCGGTTCTGAGTCACTGTCCCTGGGGATGCAGGAGCTCCTCGTTGTACCCAAAACCAGGGCAGCGGTGGCTGTCTAGGCAGCTCCAGACTGCCAGAGAGGTTCCGAGCAGAGATCGCACACTGAGATTTTCCCGCTGTCCCTGGCTGGGAATGTCTGAGTTTTTCCGGATGCCAGAGCTCCAGGCTAGCGCCTATGAGCACCTATCCCAAGGGAGGGTGTGGGACGCGCGTGTTTCAGGATTGCCGTCTGGCCAGGCTCCCAGCCCCTCACGGGACCAGACCCCACTCGTTCTCGGGCTCGCTGGCGTTCAGGCGCACTGGCGGCTCTGGGACGGAGACCTGATTTCTCCGCCACACTCTCTCTGGCTCCGCGCCAGGGGAGGCTGTCCTGGGTCCGGGGACTTAGGTCCCTGACCCTAACCGCCCAGGTTCCCACTATTACCCCCCGCGATCCTTTGCTCTTTGTTTTTTGAGTGCTTTCAACCAGACTCCAAGTTAATGCTGGTCCCCAGACGCAGAGCACTCTCGTGTTGGGGGTGTTACTTTCCGATCGGTCACCTCTGGTGGCTCCCTCCCCCTTTTGTTTATCTTCCGATATCAGTCCGACGCTCCCAGTCTGCTTTACCTGCCACTGGCGTCTTCTGCTCCAGTAGAGATCCAGACGTGTATAATTCTGGTCTCAGGCTGATTTCATGGGTGGTCGGAGTTCTTTGGTAGGTAATCAGCTCACTTTAGGGTACAGGTTGAAATGGTGCCTCCTCCTACTTCCCCGCCATCTTGACCAGTTTGGCAAGTGAGTATTTTAAATATGCCTTGGTTTATGTGGACATTGTATCTGGCCTAATCCAAACTTTCTCCCATCACTGTGTGAACCAGCCTGCTGTCATGAGGTGACTAGAGAAGCTGAGTAACAATCACCTTATCAACTAGACAGTGATCAGAAGTCACAATGCAAAAGTAATGATCTGCAAGACTGAGCAAAAGGAAATGACATTCAGTGGAGGTTCCATCTTCCCTATAACCTGCAGCAGCAGTGTTGGTAAAAAGGATGTAGAATATCAAAACAGCATATTAAATTACTAATAGGTAAAATCACCTTGTCCAGGTGGACTGTAGTATCATCCCAGGATTTACTGCATTTAAATGATCACCCAGTAAGACTTGTTGCCCCATATATCAGACTGGGGACCCTTGCTGAGTCACTCAATAATGAAAAAGTATGAAATTCACAGGAAACAGCCATTGCCCTGACTCTCACTGTGGATCTATCTGCTATTCTGCAGAGAAAAACAAGCTCCATCCTTCCTGGGAAAGGAATTGTCTATTGGAATTTACAGTGGAACATCCTCCAGGGATGGGTGAGCTACTTTGTACCCCTAGGTAAGGAGGAACTGCACACTCTCCACTGGGATCACATTATCTTGCTGCAGGCAGGACCAGATGAAATGTAGTATACCTTAAATGGACCACACACCACTGAAAAAAGGGAGAAGGTGAGGGTCCTATCTGACAGTACTGCCAGTGCCCTTTCCCCTGGCAGACATGTATGGTATATGAAACTTGGTCAAATTCATAAAGCTGCAGTCACATTAACATCTAAAGATCAGGGCACTAAGTTAAATTTTCACAGAAGGGGAAGATCTCCCCATTCAATTTCCTAATAAGTGTCTGTCTTTTTGACTTTAGATTTCTGCTGCTCCTGTAGTGTCCGGCCATGAGATGGACCCCTGATGAAAATACCTTCCTACAGTGGTCTCACTCATATGCCCGACAAAGAAACCATTACAATTGTTGGGCATATAGGCAGCTGCCCATCAGTCTAGCTCATCAGGATCTCCAAGGTGAGAATCATTAGTCCAGGAAACGGACTGGAAAGTCCTAAAACAATACATTAAGGACGAACAAGCTATGACTAGTACTCTGAAATTACCATTGTTGATCCAGAAACCTGGCCTCTGACATACACTATCAGTAACATTGGGCATGGGTATTCTTTCTGTGTCACTTAAACTACACAAGCAACCCATCAAATTGCTGGGCAGAAAGTTCCTAGAAACACCACTGTGAGAGTTGTAGGTGGCTATTCTCAGATTTGGATTGGGTCTGTTTGGTTTATCTGGGTTATAAACATTTGAACACCCAGGGACCCCTATATTCAGTACTGAAAAACCACTCTAAACAGATCCAACCCTAGTGTACCAGAAATATGGGATGGATACCTCTGGAACTGTGTACTCATTATGTCATACCAAAGCATAGCTTGTGGTTGGGCACTGACTGGTCATCCCACCCATGTATTTATTGGGTGGTCCAATGGAACCCAATGGTTGTGTATCACATATCCTGTGTCTTCCACCTGGGTACCTGGACTGCTACACCCTCGGTTTTCTCTGAACACAGGGGAGAATCTGCACAACAGTAACAGAAATTTCCAACTACCTTCTCCTCAAGGCCAGGTTGACACCTTTCTGTTTTCCATTGGTACAGTATTTAGGATAATATATTTGATGAAAAAACTTGCATTGCAAGATAAGCAAACACTTCAAACTCAAATACAAGAAAACTGAATAATAAACTGTGGTGCACCTTTTCAATGGAATATTACTTAACAATAAAATGAAATGGGCTATAAAACCATACAGATAAATGGATGAGTCTTAATTGCATTTTGGTAATTTAAAGAAGACAGTCTGAAAAAGGCTACATACTATGTATAATTCCATTTATATGACTTTTTTTTTAATTTGGCAGACAGAGATGACAAGTAGACAGAAAAAAGGTGGGGTTGGGGGGGGTAGAAAACTCCCTGCTGAGCAGAGAGCCTGATGCGGGGCTGGATCCCAGGACTCTGGGATCATGACCCGGGCTGAAGGCAGAGGCTTTAACCCACTGAGTCACCCAGACACCCCCATTTGTATGACATTTTGAAAAGACATATTTATAGAGATAATACATTGATCTGTGATTGCCAGACATTTAGGGAGCTGGAAGGTGAAGCACAAGGGGGAAGTTTTATGGTAGTTAAATTCCATGTAATTACTGTACATGACTCTATAGTTTGTTAAACCCACAGAACTGTATAGTACAAGGAATGAACTTTAAAGTATGCAAATTTTTATAAAAATACATCAGGAAGTCAGGATATTCTGGGATGAAATAAATACTATGATAAAAGAATCTTACTACATTACATATATACAAAATAGCCTAATTGAAATGGATGGGAGAAAAATGATCTGAATTAAGTATCTGGAAATGTGTGAATATTGTACAAGTAAAATCCAAAGGTACATAAATGTAGCCCTGTTGTTGATAAAGCTGTTTCCCGTGAATTTACCAATTCTTAAAACATGTATACTGGAGTCGAACAATTAAGAAATAAATGGCATATGAAGGGAGATAGATTTTTCACTGCTGAAGTGAAAAGCTACTGACAGGGTGGAGGAAAGGTGGAGTAATCCATGTGGTACTAGCTTACAGATGAAAGCATTACATCTGTTCAGGGCCACCTGGGTGGCTCAGTGGGTTAAGCCTCGGCCTCCAGCTCAGGTCATGATCTCAGGGTCCTGGGATTGAGCCCCGCATCAGGCTCACTGTTCAGTGGAGGACCTGTTTTTCTTCCTCTCTCTCTCTGCCTGCCTCTCTGCCCACTTGTGATCTTTGTTTGTCAAATAAATAAATAAAATCTTTAAAAAAAAAAAAAGAAAGAAAGCATTAGTACAAACTTGTATTCAACTTATGCACAGGTATAAAAATATTTATGGGTATGTATACATACATGAGTTAGTATATAAATCTATGTTTCCTTGCTCTGTTAGCTGAGATGGTCTAGAAAGAAGACAACCTCAAAGCAACTAGTTCTTCTGTTTTTAATTTTTTTAAAGATTTGTAACTATTTATTTATTTGATAGAAAGAGAGGGCACAAGCAGGAGGAACAACAGACAGAGAGGGAGAGCAAACTCCCCACTACAGAAGGAGCCCAGTGTGGGGCTTGATCCCAGAACCCTGGGATTGTGACCTAAGCTGAAGGCAGACATTTAATTTACCTAGCTAGCCCCGTACCCCAAAGCAACTAGGTCTTGCCGCCAGGTCTTGTTTTCTAACACCACCTCTACCCACCCACCCCCCAAAAAGTATTTCTTGGAGAAATTGCTGATTCTAGGGCTGTGAAAAGGGATATATGACTTCAGTCAGAAAGTGAGGAAGTGCCCCCAACCAAATAAAACAGTAATGGGGTATGTCAAAGGACATATCAAATGAAAAATTGTCTTATTGTTAGAAGAATTTGAGAAATGAGTTAAACAATATGTTATTGATATAAGCAAATGATTGAAAAAAAATAGAATGGACAAATCTCTCACATAGAAAAAAAATCCCATTAATTTATATAAGCAGTGCCTTGTCAAGGAGAAGGAGCAATACTTTCCATCCATTAAGTGTGGGATGTGACTTTCTCCTAAAAAGTGAAGGAGAAAAATGAGTAACTGCACTGGAAGAAATGTAACAAAAATAACAAGTCCAATGATCAAGGTGAACAAAAATAGTAATAATGATGCTGTTAGTATGTATCCTAAAGATAATGTGTTGGGAATGTCCCCTTACCTCTGTAGTCCTCTCCAAAACCTATATCCTACTCTAATCACAAAATACATCAGACAAACCCTAACTCAGGATATTCCAAAAAATGCTTGGCAAGTGTTTCTCAAAACCATCATGAACCTACTGAGAAAGAGTACAATGTAAAGAGACTTAATCTTCAAGGCAAAAATTGCCTATTATGAAATCATAAACATTAAAGCATGATGATATTGCTTAATGTATGTACAAATAAATATACCTCTGGGAAAAAAAGAGAAGGTACAAAACCAAGTATACATTTTCATTTAGTTTTGTTCATAAATCAGATCCCATCATTTTAATATACACACAACAAATACATTTTAAGTAATTGAATATTGTTAAGAATTATGTCTGTCCATTTTTAAGACTTCTTAGGTTTTCAGGGTTTTTTTAAAGATTTATTTATTTCAGACAGAGAATGAGCACAAGTGGTGCAGGGATAGAGACACAGATGCTCCACTGTGCAGGGATGCTGATATAGGGCTTGATCTAAGGACCCTGGGATCATGACCTGAGCTAAAGGCAGACACTTAATGACTGAGCCACCCAGATGCCCTAGACTCATCTTTTAAAGTTTTATTGAAACATACTCAGGAGTTTGAATTAGGATAATATTAGTGATAATTTGAGGGAATGTTTATTATAATTTTAAATACTAAAAACATATTTAAGTAGGTTTTTTCATTGATATAGACATTCTGCTATTCCTTTTGGTCAATTTTTTTAAGTTTATTTCAAATAGGTTTATACATTTCTTCAATATTAAAGTATATTATTAATAAAGGGGGTCCTTTTTTCCTTATTAATAAAAGGTGTTTTCTCTTTGGTTGTTGCTTTAGTTATGTATTGCATACACATAGAAGCTCGGCCATAACATTACTGCACTTTTTAATTACTCTTAATAATTCTACAGCCAGTTCTCCTGAAATGTCTTTCATTGCATAGTTTGGTAGTATAAATCTTTTTTTTTCTGCATGCTTATTGACATGAATAGTTGGTCCATAGCTTAAAATCATTAAAGTGCTCAAGAAAGAGTTTAACCAAACATATTTATTTTCATTGCCTGCAGATATGCACTAAGTTTAGAAACCTACCTTGTAATAATACATAAATGCTTAAGAACATGAATTTGATTGTTGGTGAACTATAAAATTACGTGGGGATAACAGTGATATATTTGTTTGAAAGTCTTCACCTACTTTAATTTAGAATACTTTTGGGGGAATTATATGTATGTGTTCTTTTCTAATATACACCTCAAGCTGCTTCATCACATCTTGATTAAATTATACTTGTCAACATTGAAGAAGCAAGAAGCTCTTTGACACCTTTACCCATGGTATCTGATCATACAAAAACCAGTGAACTTATCTTCAGAGAATGTAGTTAGGGCATGGATGGGGAATCCCTAGACTGCAAATCTGCATTCTTTTTGAATTCTGCTTAAAATAAAATTTGTGGAAGTTTGTTTGAAATCTAAATAGTAGCTATTATGATGAAGCCAGCTTTCACCTTTTATAGTTTTTTATCCTTTATGACTGCTCTGTTCCCTACAGCGTATCTGTGAAGTGCAGAAAAAGTTCACAGCAGATGATTATATGAAGGCACCAAAGCCACTGGAGTGTGAGATAATCTTCAGAGCTGAGAATTAGTGTCTCAGGCAACCAAGTGGGAAAGCAAAGGGGAGTTATTCCTTCAGTCAAGTTTAACATGTAAGATACACCTGAAGCTATAGCTCTTTATTATTGCTCAAATCCATACTTTTGATCATTTGGTTACATGTTAGTAAAGGTTATATTTTTCTCTCTCTCTTACTTATCTTTGCTCAGTTGGTAAAATATAAATTCCCGAGACAATAGGTAGAACACGTAATCAAAATAGTACAGTTTTCAACATTTGTAATTTCATGGAAATATTAAGCAAGCAAGGTAATTTGTATTAAATCTTTGTAGTAGATTATGTAGAGACCAGTTGGCTTTGGATTTTTTCTCATTTTTGGACAAGATACCGTTAAGGAAATAAGTGTTTCACACATAAAGAGAAACCACAGGATATAGACAACATTATAATGAAACAAGTAAAAACACATTTACACAGAGTTTGTGTTTTTATTTGGAAGTTATGTTGGTAGAGGATAATTCACTTAATCAGGAATAAAGTTCTAAGCTCAATTTCTTCTTGGTATTGAGAAGAATTTTTCATTTATATAAATAGTGTATTTTACTAATTTAAGGTAGAAGGATCTTAGTGCTATTTAAGAACTCTGTCAAATTATAATTTGTATATTCACTTTTATATCTTAACTGGCCCACAAAGAACACAAGCATTGGATCATGTATTGCTATTTTATAAACATGTTGGTTATTATATTTATGTTTGTGAAGTCAGTTTAACTATCACTATTGTGTCCAAGCCAACCCTAATAAATACGTCTATAATCTACAATTAAGAAATTTATCAAATATCACTAAATTCCACTTTTATGTTTATGAAAGTTGATCTGACCAAAAGTCCTTTGCTTTGAAAAAGTTTAACTGTTTGTAATAACTTTCACCAAATATTTACAGCTAAGCATTATATAAATTGTGGGACAATAAATGATAAATTTTATTAACTCCTTATATGCATGCATATATATACATATATATATACATATATATATATGTATATATATATATAACCTTATGATCCTCTTCTCTAATTAGCACTTATTGGGGGGTATAATAAAGCAATCCTTCCAACAATGTATTTCTAAAAAGTGGGTTAAAAATATGAAGTGGAAATGTCATTTAAAAATTGATGGATTAGGGCGCCTGGGTGGCTCAGTGGGTTAAGCCGCTGCCTTCAGCTCAGGTCATGATCTCAGGGTCCTGGGATCGAGTCCCGCATTGGGTTCTCTGCTCAGCAGGGAGCCTGCTTCCCTCTCTCTCTCTCTCTGCCTGCCTCTCTGTCTACTTGTGATCTCTCTCTGTCAAATAAATAAATAAAATCTTAAAAAAAATTGATGGATTAAATTTAAAAAGAAAGAAACTAAAGAAATCATATGAAAGAATGAATAGCCTGAGGGGTCTGAAGGCATGACAGCACATAGCACATCTACTCATGACCACACTAATCACATTCACCACTCCTGAGTTTATTTATTATTGCAGTGAAACTGAACATGTTGCCTTACCCTCCATAATTCAAAATATATATCATTAAAAATCTGACATTGAAAAAGACAATTTAACTTTTTTCTCTATTAATTATAGGATATGAAAATAAATTTCCCTTTGGAACTTCCCGTTGTGTTCATCTTGCTACAAAATCACAGTTTTGGCAAATTTGTTAGAAATACACTGACTTTTTCCCACTGTTTTCTGTTGTCTCTGCAAATATGACTTCGCCTTCTAATGTTTCTGTGGCATTTTCACAACGGGAATTGTCATTATATGTAGTTTCAGGCATTAAAGCATCAAGCCAAGAATGATTAGAGATGTAAGGAAGTAGTAAACACCTGCCATTCCAAACTGTCTTTAGATAATACAAACTGAGTCGGCTTTGTGTTTATAACTGACCCATTAATTATGTGCTGGAAATTCCAAGCAACGTCCCTGCTGTTTTTAGAATTGAGAACTCAGTGCTGATTGGTCTTATAAGAATTTCCAAGAGATAATAAGAAATGATTTAAGGGGATATAAAAACAAATTCTTCATGCTATTTGAGGCTCTATTTCAGAATTTGTGAGTAATGCGTTATGTCAGATTTTTTTTTTACCTCTCGCTATGCTGATTATCTGATGAAATAACTGTTTTTTTTTTTAAATTAAATCTTGATTTTGATTCTTTCTAGTATGAAAACTATTGATATGGTAGAAATGTCTTTGTAAACAATATTAGTGCACTATTTTAGACAAATATTGCTTAATAAATTACATCTCCATTATGTTATTTAACCACTCAAAATATTTCATGCTTTCCTCTTCAGCTGTTAAAAGCAAGAAAGTTAAGTATTTCTGAAAATTCACCATCGAAGTTTTCATAATATTGGATTCTCCCATGGAAAATTGCACTTATAAATATGAGGTGCTTAAACTTAAATGGGAAGGGGCCTAGCAGAAAAAGTACTGTGATGAAACAAGGTAACACACCACTGTATTTTGCTTCCAGGTAGGATTTGGTGCCTCAGATGCTGGGAGTGCTGTCAGCAGATAGCCTCTTGATCTCAGCCCCATCAGAGAACGTCTTTACTGAAGATTAAGTAATGTGATTCTTGAGGTTCACACATCTCAAGACTGATCAAAACAGGTCATAAGGTCTGATCTTTTTGACCCAATACAGAACAAGTCTCATGGGTGAAGTATAAATGCCTTGAATCTACTTCTGGGGTATCCAGGGCTATCATTCAGGCCTGCAATACAGCAGCTCACAGTCTCTCTCTGCCCGGTCCTGCTCCTTTTCTTCCCTTCCATAGATGCTTATTTTAAAGACATTCCTTAGAAAAAATACATTATACACTGTTCTGTTGTGTTTCTTCATTTGACAAAATCAAATGTTGACGTTCTCACACCCATTTCCTCTTAGGTAATTGTATTTGGGAATAAAGGTTTCAAACCTTAGTTAGGTTAAAGTGAGGCCATAAGGGTGGGCCCTAATTCCATGTGAATGGTGCTCTTATAAAAAAGGGGAGGTGGGATTGGGAGAGGGGGAGGGGGCTATGGACATTGGGGAGGGGAGGCGAACCATAAGAGACTATGGACTCTGAAAAACACCCTGAGGGTTTTGAAGGGTCAGGGGTGGGAGGTTGGGGGAACAGGTGGTGGGTAATAGGGAGGGCACGTTTTGCATGGAGCACTGGGTGTTGTGCAAAAACAATGAATACTGTTACGCTGAAAAAAATAAATAAAATGAAAAAAAAAAAAAAAAGAGGAGATTAGGACAGACGGAGAGACACCAGCAGCATGCATGCGCAGGGTAACACCCATGTGAAGTGGTGGCCATCTGCAAGCCAAGGAGAAAGCAAACCAGTCCTGCAGGTAAGTTTGTACTCATGATCAGAAACCTGAAGAATTTATTTCTCAATTTAAAAAAAATGTATTTTTATTTGTTTGAACATCTACATTTATACCTATTTGTAAGAAGTATTTAATATGTATTCTTCCCAAATTATTACAGTGATGAATGGAGATACCTGAAGTTGGTTTTTAAAGTGCATTTTGAGGGATGCCTGGGTGGCTCAGCGGGTTAATAAGCCTCTGCCTTCAGCTCAGGTCAAGATCTCAGGGTCCTGGGATTGAGCCCTGCATCAGGCTCTCTGCTCAGCAGGGAGCCTGCTTCCCCCTCTCTCTCTGCCTGCCTCTCTGCCTGCTTGTGATCTCTATCAAATAAATAAATAAAATCTTTAAAAAAAAGTGCATTTTGATGCATCACTGGTGCAAGATGATGAATGAATGATGAATGGTCAACAGAAAACTTACTTCAGACTCTCATACTATTGGAAGCTGATGACTTTGTATGCTCCAAGTCATTTTTTAAAAAGATTTTATTTATTTATTTGACAGAAAGAGAGATCGTAAGTAGGCAGAGAGGCAGGCAGAGAAAGAGAGGGAAGCAGGCTCCCTGCTGAGCAGAGAGCCCGATAAGGGGCTCAGTCCAAGGACCCTGAGATCATGACCTGAGCCCGAGGCAGAGGCTTAGCCCACTGAGCCACCCAGGCGCCCCCCAATTCATTTTTTTAAAAAAGGCCATTTAAAATTATAAATAGAATTTGGATAGCATATTTAAAAAAAATGACCACAAATCAAGGACACACCACCCTACCTAAAGCAAAACTCTGTTTTTTCCCAAGAAACCATTAAGGAGAGTGTTAACAGGACTGAAAACTCCAGTGCCCAACAGATGTTGGGCCAGTGTATTATCTCTGTTAGAAACTGATTATTTACCATATATAATTTTTCTAGAAACTCCCTATGAGGATCATATGAAATTATAACATAATCATACAATGTACTGCAGACCCCATATTGATTAATTTTTTTTTCCTGAAAATGCTAAAGGGTTCCAACTTACAATTAAAAAAATTAAAATTAATGTATTCATTCACTTAGAATAACTTTATTGAAGTCTTTCTGTTTTTTTTTTCCCCTTTGATAATAGGCCCAAAGCAGTGAGTAGAAAAGATAAAACCACTGCACTTACAAAAATTAGGTTTACAAATGAAGAATTTCTCTCTTCCAAAAAATGACTCATATTTTATTAAAAAATATTTGAGTCTTAAATTTCATTTTCTTCCATTCTAAACTTTCTTCCACTCTGTCACAAAAATAATCTCAGTAGAATGAGATCCAATTGTAACTTTTACTTTATTAGAAAAATTTGCACCCATTTACATATTATCTGCTACATTTCTTTAAAAACACAGAACACACCAAGCAGAGAGAAATAACTGAAAGAAAGAAGGATTTACAACAACTCTGAATCATTACCCAAAATTAACTTAATGATACACGGATCTAGTCAGAGATGATGCCGAACAAAGAAACACATCCCTAAAAGTCTTGGATGGATGCAAAGTTTTCCACAGGTCAGTAATGTTGGCCTTTATTTTTAAAGGTGAAGTTTGGGAGAATTGATTCACCTAGATATGGAGGCAAAGCAGCACAACGTTCTTACAGAGAAGCAAGCTCTGGGTGTGGCAGGTGACAGTGTGGGGAAGAGAACAGAAGCTGCCAATTACAGCCAGTTGAAGAAGAAAAAATAAATAAAGCTAAATTGTCATTTGATGGCAAAAACAGAAATAAAACAAAAAACACAGGACATGGAGAGCATTGTTGATTTTTCTGATAGAGAACATACCAAATGCTGAGAGCTATGATCACAGATGCACTATCAGGGAAGTTTCTATAAGAGTTTTGAAAAAGGGGCGCCTGGGTGGCTCAGTGGGTTAAAGCCTCTGCCTTCAACTCAGGTCATGATCTCAGTGTCCTGGGATCGAGTCCCGCATCGGGCTCTCTGCTCAGCAGGGAGTCTGCCAGCCTCTCTGCCTATTTGTGATCTCTCTCTCTCTGTCAAATAAATAAATAAAATCTTTAAAAAAAAAGAGTTTTGAAAAAAAATTCTGAGAAAATTAATATAGTCAGTGTTCCTAGCATCTCAGGTCACAAGTTTGCTCCTTCATTTTACCCCTGTCCGAACCCCCAAATCAATTCTTCATGTAACTCATAGGATGAGTGAATAAAAGCATGTAAGAACCTAAGCTTCAATAACACAAGAACATAACCACAGAACATATATAGTGTAAAAGGACATCAAAAATTAAAGATAGAAACAAGAGCTCAAATAAAAGGTCAAAAACCAAAAAATGATGAAATATGAGAACCATGAGAACCATGAGCTAATATAGCACAGGATTGTAAGTAATAGGAAAACAAAACAAAATAAGACAAGTACATAAATAAAGGCAATATTTGAAGCATCAGAAAGGAGAATATATTCTGATTCAAAAGAAGAAGAAGAAGAAGAAGAAGAAGAAGAAGAAGAAGAAGAAGAAGAAGGAGAAGGAGAAGGAGAAGGAGGAGAAGGAGAAGAAGGAGAAGGAGAAGGGGAGCACCTAATTGGCTCAGTCAGCTAAGGTTTGGACTCTTGATTTAAACTTAGGTCATGATCTTAGGGTCCTGAGTTTGAGACTGCTATGGGTTCTGAACTCAGTGGGGAGTCAGCTTGAAATTCTTTCTCCCTCTCCCTCTGCTCCTCCCCCTGCTCTAGAAGAGGAAGAAGGGAAAGGGGAGGAGGAGAAGAAACAAAGAGATAACCCTTTATTTTATTTTTCTTAAAGATTTTATTTATTTATTTGAGAGAGAGACAGTGGAGAGAACATGAGAGAGGAGGAAGTCAGAGGCAGACTCCCTGTGGAGCTGGGAGCCTGATGCAGGCCTCCATCCCAAGACTCTGGAGTCATGACCTGCGCCAATGGCAGTTGCTTAACCAGCTGAGCCACCCAGGTGCCCAGAGATAATCTTTTAAAAAATAAGTAAACTGACTGGGAAGGAACATGAGGTTCATACTTATAAAATATTAGATATAATTATAGCAGCAATGGCCACAGTCGCCAAACTGTGGAAAGATCAAAGATGTCCTTCAACAGACGATTGGATAAGGAAGATGTGGTCCATATACATGATGGAGTATTATGCCTCCATCAGAAAGGATGAATACCCAACTTTTGTAGCAACATGGACGGAACTGGAGGAAATTATGCTGAGTGAAATAAGTCAAGCAGAGAGAGTCAAGTATCATATGGTTTCACTTCTTTGTGGAGCATAACAAAGAACATGGAGGACATGGGGAGATGGAGAGGAGAAGGGAGTTGAGGGAAAGTGGAAGGGGAGATGAACCATGAGAGACTATGGACTCTGAAAAACAACCTGAGGGTTTTGAAGGGGCAGGGTGTGGGAGGTTGGAGAACAAGATGGTGGGTAATAGGGAGGGCATGTATTGCATGGAGCACTGGATGTGGTGCAAAAGTAATGAATACTGTTATGCTGAAAATAAATAAAAAAATAAAAAAATATTAGATATATAAGGCAGGGGGAAAAAGCTGCAAACACATGTAATTTGTATTTATGCAGATGAAGGAAAGAAAATAATAGAACAACTGACATAAAGATCTGTCTATGTGAAGTATTCTGACTTACACGAATAAATATTCAGGGGGCTATCAGAAAAAAAAACAAGTAACTTACAATATGTGTATGACTGTGTGTGTATGTGTGCATGTGTGTTATAGTAAGGAGAAACTAGGATGAGAAGTCACTCTTACAAGACTCAGTAACAATGAAATTCTTCAAAAGCACAGAGAAGGAAACTGCTAGGAAAATTATGGTAATTGCAGATAAATATTTTGAAATCTATTTTGTTTTTTGTTTTTAAACAATGGTGACTAAGTCCAGCAACCAAGAGAAAAAAAATGAGATGTTCAGGAAAGTAATGGCATTGGGCATTCACTATTATTTGGGAATCACGTCATGAAATTAATTTTAAATCAAATGAACCTCAACAAAGTGTGAATAACAAAAATGACTAAGATTAATAAACTACTGAGGAGAGAAGGTATGAGGAAGTGAAATTTCAGTTTTACTCATATTCTTTAGCATGATTTCAAACACATAATACTTAATCAATACAAATCAGTTATTCAACCATTATTAGATGTGTAGTTCCTAAATAATTAGCAAAAATGAGTAATAGGAGAAAAGCATATAAACAGCATAATAAATGTGCTAATTTCCTTACCACCTGATGGGGACATAATAATTAATATTAGACAATCATCAGTTGTTAAGCATAATACATATTTATAAATGTAAATATAAAATAATACTTAAATTTCATTTTGCATTCAATCATATTTAATATTTTATATATATATAATGCTTATGATAGGATATTAATATGGAACTCTATCTAATTTTGTTCCCCACATTATACAGCAAGATTTTCATCCATTACAGGCCTCCAGCCTGCCAGCCCATTTTCCGTCCTTCAGACTTGCCAGCCCCCTGGCAAAGGGGCAAATACTGCTAGCCCCCATAATTGTGTGATCCAATTCCTTATTGCTTATATTATATCATTTTATACATACTGTATGTTGGTTTTATAAAAAAGGAGATAAAAATTAAAGCCATAATCATAATTTAGTAAAATAAAAAAAAAACATAAATAAATCCGAGTGTGTTTTTAGGAGAAAACCAACAAAACATGAACAATCAGATAATTTAATCAAGAAAGTTTATTATGAAAAAGAAAAAAAAAAAAAAAAAAAAAAAAAAAGAAAGTTTATTATGAAAGTTCTTTCTAAAAGTAAGAATGAAAGGGCACCTGGGTGGCTCAGTCAGTTATGTGTCTGCCTTTGGCCCAGATCATGATCCCAGGTCCTGGGGTGGAGCCCAGCATTGGGCTCCCTGCTCAGCGGGGAATCTCCTTCTCCTTCTCCTTCTGCCACTTCTTGTGCTCTCTCTCAGTAAAATAAATAAATAAAATCTTAACAAAAAATTGAAAATATAAAAGTAAGAATGAAAATTGAAAAAAATTAATTGCATAAACATGTGATATTTAAAAATTACAAAAGAATAGTTAATCATTCAAAATGATTTGAAAATCTAATTTAAAATAGTGTTTTTCTAAAAAAATACAGTTTCAATTATTCAAACTAGATCCCATAGAAATAACATTTGGAGAAATCAAGAAAGTGGCACCAAAATGCCACATGCTTTTGCTCAATCATTTCTTGCCTTTTACTCATACAGGTACACACACACACAACAGCATTGTGTAAAATAATTCACTAGTAAATTTTAATAAAAATTTGAGGATTTAAAACCATTTATATTTATATTTCTTATATACATAGAGAGCTTTGATAACTACTCACAAGAGTAATACGCAATAAAATAAGAATCAGTATTCAGTCTCATATATTGAGATCATAAAATATTTTCAAACAAAATATAATGAAGTAAATTCCAGCTACATATTATGACAAACAATTAATGGTATCAAGTGAAATCTGTTCCAAGAATTCAATAGTAGCTCATTGTCAGAACATCTTTATTACAATTCAACATGTTAGAAAGTCAATGGGGATAAAAAGATATGATCACCTCAACAAGTGCCAAAAAGTCATTTGATAAAATACAGCATGCATTTCTGACAAAAACTGTTAATAAAATAGGAAGGAATATTATTTCTCAATATAAATTAAAATATATATCATAAGATAAAAGCCAGTATCATGCATAATGTCAAATCATCAGAAGCATAAATTTTAAGAAATAAAGTTGGCATTACAAACATTAATATTTAACAGTATTCTAAAAGTACTTCTAGTCAATTAGTTAAATTAAAGAAAAAAGCAAAATTCTCATTGCTTTAGATAATATTATTGTGCACCTAAAACATTTTAGAAAATGCACTTGAAAGTTTAAAATAAGATAATTTTTCTTGCAGTGGTTTGTCACAAAATGAATAAATACTTAGATTCTATATATAAAATTAGGAGATAGATCATTGAATGGAAGAAAATAATGCCTTTGCTAAAGCAAGCTATAGGTTAAACAAAAAAAAAAAAGGAAGGAAGAAATTCAAACATAATACATCGTACCACTTGAGTATAAGTTTAGTGTTCTTTTCCTTAAATACTGGAGTACTCCCAGATCTTGGTTTCAAGGGAGATAAATGTATTCCGTCAAACTTACATGAAAAGTAAATTCATTGGACAGATGCCAGGGTCTTATTGATTTTATTTAAGGTTGGAAATTTTTGCTTAGACAAAAAATTCAGAAACTAAGACAGTGCCATTGGAACAAAGAATAAAAGGTACATAGGATATTAATGTAAAACCTCAGGAAAAGACATTGGGGCCAACATGAGACATTGCAGGTACCTCTGTTCGATGAGGTGCTTGCTTCCATTGGATACCTTTACTGCAACAATTGCAAAAAGGATTTTTCACTTTTGTTGTTGTTGTTTTCTGGTTGCATTGCTCACACAAGTTTAAAATATGAGGCAGCATATAAAGTATTATGTCATCTCTGAAGAGAGAGAGTTTGACTTCTTCTTTGCCAATTTAAATACATTTTATTTCTTTTTGTTGTCTGATTGCTGTTGTTAGGACTTCTAGTACTATGTTGAACAACAGTGGTGAGGGTGGACATCCTTGTCGTGTTCCTGATCTCAAAGGGAAGACTGTCAGTTTTTTCCCCACTGACAATGATATTTGCTGTGGGTTTTTCATAGATAGATTTTATGAAGTTGAAGAATATTCCCTTATCCCTATACTTGGAAATATTTTTTTTTAAGATTTTATTTATTTATTTGACAGAGAGAGATCACAAGTAGGCAGAGAGGCAGGCAGAGAGAGAGGAGGAAGCAGGATCCCTGTGGAGCAGAGAGCCCAATGTGGGGCTCGATTCCAGGACCCTGAGATCATGACCTGAGCCAAAGGCAGCGGCTTAATCCACTGAGCCACCCAGGCGCCCCTACTTGGAAATATTTTAATCAGGAACAGATGCCGTATCATGTCAAATGCTTTTTCTGCATCAATTGAGAGGATCATGTGATTCTTTCTTCTCTTATTGATTTGTTCTATCCCATTGATTGATTTGCAAATGTTGAACCGCCCTTAAATCCCATGCATAAATTCCACCTGGTCATAGTGGATGATCTTTTTAATGTACTGTTGGAACCTATTAGCTAGGATCTTGTTGAAAAACTTGGCATCTGTATTCAGCAGGGATATTAGTCTGAAATTATCCTTTTTGGTGGGGTCTTTGCCTGGTTTGGGGATCAAGGTATTTCTGGCTTCATGAAAAGAGTCTGGAAGTTTTCCTTCTCTTTCTATTTTTTGAAACAGCTTCAGGAGAATAAGTATTATTTGTTCTTTGAATGTTTGGTAGAATTTTCCAGGGAAAACATCAGGTCCTGGACTCTTGTTTTTTGGGAGGTTTTTGATCACTGCTTTAATCTCGTTACTAAATATTGGTATATTCAGTAATGTGGAAAGGTACAACATAGATGTACAGAAATCAGTTCTTTTTTTATACACTAATAATTAAAATATAGAAAAGGAAATTAGAGAACCAATTCCATTTACTATAGCACCAAAAACCATAAAATACATGGGAATAAACCTAACCAAACAGGTAAAGGATCTGTACTCCAGGAACTATAGAACACTCATGAAAGAAATTGAAGAAGACACAAAAAGATGGAAGAGGGTTCCATGCTCATGGATCAGAAGAAGAAACATTGTTAAAAAGTCTATACTGCCCAGAACAATCTATACTTTCAAGCCATCCTGATCAAAAATCCACTGGCATTTTTCAGAGAGCTGGAACAAATAATCCTAAAATTTGTGTGGAATCAGAAGAGACCCCAAATTGCTAAGGAAATGTTGAAAAAGAAAAACAAAACTGGGGGCATCATGTTGCCTGGTTTCAAGCTTTACTACAAAGCTGTGATCACCAAGACAGCATGGTACTAACACAAAAACAGACACATAGACCAGTGGAACATAGAAGAGAGCCCAGGTATGGACCCTCAACTCTATGGTCAAATAATCTCAACAAAGCCAGAAAAAATATCCAGTGGATAAAAAACAGTCTCTTCAATAAATGGTGCTGGGAAAATTGAACAGGTATGTGCAGAAGAATGAAATTCGACCATTCTCTTACACCATACACAAAGATAAACTCAAAATGGATAAAAGACCTCAAGGTGATGTAGGAGTCCATAAAAATCCTATAGGAGAACAAAGGCAGTAACCTCTTCGACATCGGCCACAGCAACTTCTTTCAAGATATGTCTCCAGAGGCAAAGGATACAAAAACGAAAAGGAACTTTTGGGACTTCATCAAGATCAAAAGCTTCTGTGCAGCAAAGGAAACAGTCAACAAAATAAAGAGGCAACCCACAGAACGGGAGAAGATATTTGCAAATGACAGTACAGACAAAGGGCTGATATCCAAGATCTATAAAGAACTTCTCAAACACAACACACACAAAACAGATCATCATGTCTAAAAATGGGCAGAAAACATGAACAGACACTTCTCGGAAGAAGATATACAAAGAGCTAACAGACACACGAAAAAATGTTCATCATCATTAGCCATCAGGGAGACTCAAATCCAAACCACATTGAGATACCACCTTACAGAAGTTAGAATGGCCAAAATTAACAAGACAGTAAACAGTAAGTGTTGGAAAGGATGTGGAGAAAGAATCAAGTGTGGAAATCCCTTAAGAAATTAAAAATAGAGCTACCCTATGACCCTGCAATTGCACTACTGGGTATTTACCCCAAATATCCAGACATAGTGAAAAGAAGGACCATCTCTATCCTGATGTTCATAGCAGCATTGGCCACAGTCACCAAACTGTGGAAGGAACCACAATATCCTTTAAGGAATGAATGATAAAGAAGATATAGCCCATATATACAATTGAGTCTTATGCCTCCATCAGAAATGATGAATACCCGACTTTTGTATCAACATGGACAGGACTGTAAGAGATTATGCGAGTGAAATAAGTTAAGCAGAGAGAGTCAATTATCATATGGTTTCACTTACTTGTGGAGCCTAATGAATAACACGGAGGAGATTGGGAGATGGAGAGGAGAAGTGAGTTGGGGAAATCAGAGGGGGAAACAAAGCATGAGAAACTGGAGTCTGATAAACTGAGAGTCTTGAAGGGGAGAGGGTTGAGGGCTTGGGTGAGCCTGGTGGTGGGTATTATGGAGGGCACGCATTGTATGGAGCACTGGGAGTGGTGCATAAACAATGGATTTTGGAACACTGAAAAAAAAACATAAAATAAAATTTTTAAAAAAAGCTAAAATAAAATATAAGGCAGCAGTTTATGTTTGGACAAGATGTAGGTGCTCCATTTTCTGTGAAACTGAGAGAGAAATATCTGGGATATTCTTCTTCCTGTAATGAAATGTAGAGCAATGCCTCCCACCAGGCTATGAACAGGCATGATGAAGAACCAAAACATAGTGAAAATCCTATTGGTTTCCTAACACTGACACTCACCCTTCTCTCTAGAGTTAAACTGCCAAAAAACCGTCTGCTTGTAAATGCAGTCTTCCCTTTTCAATAAAGAAAACAAAGGAGTCCCAACCTCCCCAAAGGATTTCAACCCTAAATATCTTCATGATCACATGTGCCCCAGTACCATTATCTTGGGGTAAGTCTGTTGTACTCCTAATGTTATGTCTCTGCCAATATTCCACAAATGGTCCAATGGACAAGTTAACCACTACTACAACTTTCAAATACAGTTGTTAGGAAGAGGGAATAAAGAGAAATGGATGTTGAAATCACACTATATAAGTCTTATTCTACAATTGGTAAATGGCAAATTTACCTTTATGATGCTCTTCTTCTACTACCCATCCATTTACTGCAATTCTGCTGATAAGCTGCTAAAAGCTCTTTATCCATTAGGGTGAACCACACTTTTCATTTCCGAGACTGGGTGTTCATGGTGGTAATGTTTCTTTGGGGTATCCTTGTGTCATCTTAATATTTATCATTGGATGTATTAATAATAGGAAACTCCCTCCACAGCTTCTAGTTTTATCTACTTGTTATCGGGAACATCCATTTCCATCAGAATACTCATCTTGTTTTTGCCTGTTTATCAATTGGAATAAAGAGCCTCAAGTGGCCTGGTTGCAGATACAGTTTATGATATTCTAGAAACATTCATTTTTCTTAGATTGGAAAGATCATAGAAGCTAAAATTACACTGATAAAAATCATTGTTTTCCCTGACAATCCAAATATCCATTTTGAAAGGTGCTATCCTATTTCTAGCCCTTGGGTGATAGGCAATAGTATTTTTTTCCATGGAGGAACAGCTCCATAGAGTTATTTCTGGTTCAAATTCCTCATTATTTCCCAAAGTCCTGCTTCCTCTCCTGCAAAGAGCCCTTTCAGTTGGCCAGATGGCTCTTTTTTGTGTACTTCATGCCTTCATCTCTCACATGCTCTCAGGTCTCTGATGAAAGACAGCCCCCTGGAGCATACTTTTCTGACTGCTCTTGCTAAAAGAGGACACCATTTACTATTCTCTTTCCTTATCTATTCCAGAGGCCTAGAATTTCTGGCACAGAGGTGGGCTGTTGCAGGAACTGCCATTGACCATCACAAGCCAAAAAAGGAGAGGTTATCAGAAGTGTGCTGGGCATCTTGACAAGAAAATTGCCAGGCTTGGAAGGCAGGAAGGAACTAATCTACTTTGGAGGAACACGAAGTGGTGCCAGGGCCGTTGGAGAACCAAGAAGTAAATAGCGCTTCTGCAGAAGAGCCCCTCTGCCACAGGATACCAACTAGCTGGGCATAAACTCTGACATCATTCCTTTCCAGACACCTTAGCTGTATTTTGTTGTTGTTCCCCAAGTTTCAGAGTTTCAGGCTGAGCCTAGTGAACTTTCTTTAATTACCTGAGACTGGCAGTGGAGGTTCTGGTCCTTTTGGCCACTTAAAAACCACAATATATCAAGAAGTGGTCTGATATGCACAAATATGCAATTTATCTTCTGAGTGGCATAAAGGTAACATTGAAGAAATGAAAAAAGAAACATAGCTCACCTAAGGAGAAAATCAAATATAGTAAATTTGCCTAGATCTTTTCTTTCTCTCCCTCTTTCTCTCACTAAATATATAATGTTAAATGAAAGATTATCCCAATCAGAAAAAGAATATGTGATTGTAGGATTTTATTTGCGTATTTTACAGAATACATGTTTATGAGAAAGAAAAGTAATCATAAAGTATGCAATCGGAGAAAGACAACTATCATATGATCTCCCTGATATGAGGACATGGAGAAGCAACATGGGGGGGGTAGGGGGATAGGAGAAGAATGAATGAAACAAGATGGGATTGGGAGGGAGACAAACCATAAATGACTCTTAATCTCACAAAACAAACTGGGGGTTGCTGGGGGGAGGTGGGATTGGGAGAGGGGGAGCGGGCTATGGACATTGGGGAGGGGAGGCGAACCATAAGAGACTATGGACTCTGAAAAACAACCTGAGGGTTTTGAAGGGTCAGGGGTGGGAGGTTGGGGGAACAGGTGGTGGGTAATGGGGAGGGCACGTTTTGCATGGAGCACTGGGTGTTGTGCAAAAAGAATGAATACTGTTACGCTGAAAAAATAAATAAAATGGAAAAAAAAAAAAGAAAAAAAAATAAAGTATGAATATTCACATAGAAATTAAGCATTCTTAAGTAGATAGGAATTTCAGAAAAGTTGATGAGGGATGAATTAGTTATAGTACAAGATATTGAAAGATATTATGGATTTAGAATAATTAAAATGGTTTGGACATAAGAATTCATTAACCAACATAATGTTATAGAACATATAAAAATAGATGCTAACATTATAGTGATTTAAGATAAAATAAAACATTCAGTACATTTGATAATTACAAAATGTTAACCATTTTATTAAGACATGAATTATTGACTTTCTAATATTTTAAACATTAAAAGAAAATAAACTCGTTATTAGAAAGTGTGAGACTTTAACACAAAGAGTGAAGAAAACATTACTAAGGCAGCCATAACCTCACAGAACATAATATAAAACGTAATACACAGCAGTAAAAATGTTGCTGTAACTCACCCAAAGTTAAAAAGTAAATCATACATTTTTAAAGGTTATGTTGTGTTATTGCCAACAAGGCTAATTTTCTCAATGCATGTTCTAAAAACCAAGTGGATACTAGAAGCCAAATAGGAAAAAAAAAAAAAAAAAAAGATTAGCAGAGTATGAACTTTCAGAAATATAAATCACTTAGAAAAACATGAAAATGTGCTAATGCACTCATTATAAGAAAAATGAAAATGTTAATAAATGTAATCTCACCTATATGGTTATGAGTTGGTAAAAGATTTGGAGGATTTGGCCATATGGGCAAATACTAAAATGTCCCAAACTCTTGATGTTAGAAACTTATTTTCCAACATTTTAATTTAGAAATATACTTACAGAAGTACCTAAAAGTATAGAAATAAGATTTATTCCAGAATAGTATTTAGTGGGAAACAGAGGATGGAAAATTATTCTAAAGTTATGTGTCTTAATATTTGGAAAGCTGTGTATTTATTTTGAAGAAACAGTTCAATCTACAGAGATTTATTTTCTCATAGTAGAATGGAAGATTTAACTTTGAAGAATTTGCTTGAAACAGGTGGGTGTCAAAAAATGTGGCTTTTTGTTTCCAAAATGGGTCAGAACTCTCCATGACCTTTAAAACAAGAACTGAATTGAAAAAAAAAATATATAAGACCTCAGATTTACATATTACTCATCATAGTTTCCATTTTAAAAACATCAATCCTGAGACCAAGGTTCTGTGATTTAATGATGAATTACTTCTCATCTCTGATTTCAATCTCAGAGGCCTTGAAAATGTCAATCAAATTATCTGCTGGCTAAGTCTCTTCCTGAACTATTTATCACTCTCTGACTCCTTGTGCTTCTATATTATTACTCTATATTAAAGGGTTCTTATAGTTACTATTTATTTATTTTAAAGGCCTTTAGCATTATTCTGGACCTGTAATCGAGTATCATTTCTCATGTTATTCTATTTTCCTTGAATTCATTTACATATTGAAAATGGGATTTTCAATCATATATTTTAGTTTATTTTTTTTAAACTGGACCTTACTGCTCTAGCTTATCAGTATTAAAGTTTATTAGTATCCTATTTTCCATTTTCGTCTTCCAATAGATTTTGCCAGCACCTATCATATCATCATCATCTGAACTCCAATCCAATTGGTTAAATACTTTGGATTTTTGTTGTTGTTGTTGTTATTGTTTGGTTTTTGGGTTTGTTTTTTTTTTTGCCTTACTTATTTTCCATTAACAACTAATATGTTATTTGTTTCAGGGGTACAGGTCTGTGAATCATCAGTCTTACACAATTCATAGCACTCACCATAGCACAAACCTTCCCCAATGTCCATCACCCCGCCACCCTATCCCTCACACCTCCTTCCCTCTAGCAATCCTCAGCTTTTCTCCTGAAATTAAAAGTCTCTTATGGTTTTTCTCCCTCCCTGGTTCCATCTTGTTTAATTTTTCCCTCCCTTTCCACAACCCCTCACCTCCTGCCTCTTACAAATTCCTCATATCAGAGAGATCATATGATAATTTTTTCTCATTGTCTTATGTCATTTAGCATAATACCCTCTAGTTCCATCCATGTCATTACAAATGGCCAGATTTCAGTTTTTGATGACTGCATTTTATATATATATATATAAATTTTATATATATATATATATATATATATATAAAATCTCACAGTTTGTTTATCCATTCATCTGTTGATGGACATGAACATGGACATCTAGGCTCTTTCCATAGTTTGGTTATTGTGGAAACTGCTGCTATCAACATATCAACACTTGGTGAACATACCCCTTGGGATCACTACCTTTGTATCCTTAGGGTACGATTGCTGGGTTATAGGGTAGCTCTATTTTCAGCTTTTTGAGGAACTTCCACACTGTCTTCCAGAGTGACTGCAACAGCTTGCATTTCCACCAACAATGTAGGAGGGTTCCCCTTTCTCCACAGCCTCACCAACACCTGTCTTTTCCTGACTAATTTTAGCCATTCTGACTGGTGTGAGGTGGTATCTCACTGTGGTTTTGATTTGTATTCCCTGATGCCAAGTGAGCTTGAGCAATTTTTCATGTGTCTGTTGGCCATTTGGGTGTCTTCTTTGCAGAAATGTCTGTTCATGTCTTCTGCCCATTTCTTGATTGGATTATTTGGTCTTTGGTTGTTGAGTTGGTGAGGTCTTCATAAATTTTGAATACTAGCCCTTTATCTAATGTCATTTGCAGATATCCTCTCCCATTCTGTTGGTTGTCTTTTAGTTTTGTTGACTGTCTCCTTTGCTGTGCAAAAGCTTTTGATCTTGATGAAGTCCCAATAGTTCATTTTTGCTTCTGCTTTCCTTGCCCTTTGTGATGCTTCTAGGAAGACGTTGCTGCAGCTGAGGTAGAAGAGGTTACTGCCTGTGTTCTCCTCAAGGGTTTTGATGGATTCCTGTCTCACATTGAGGTGTTATTCCTGGGTTAAATACTTGGTTTAAGGATTGCTTCCTTTTGGCTGGTGACTGGATAGAAATGCTCCTATAATTTTTCTAAGACTCCCATAGTGTATAGCATACATAGAACTGTCTATGAGTTAAAAACTGAAGATATTTATATTTTTAAGATTTAAATTTTGTTCTTATTTCCACAAAATCAAGTTAGATTGTTGGAAATAAATATCCATATTTATCAATTTTATCCTGAGTGCACACACATGATATTCTGGTCAGAGATAGATTTATTATTTATTACATTATAGTAAATAATAAATGTGTTGGCCCCCTTTGTCCTCATGCATATTTCTGATAGGACATGATGAGAATCAATAACAGATTTTCCTATAAACATAGCCAGGCACTCCATAGTGCCAGGGGCCAGAAAAATCCTTCTCCTCTGCTTACAAGAGGAAAGAGACTGTTGCTACCTGCTCACCCCCCAACCCCTACCCCAACCAAGGGGTCTTTTTGGAAAAATAATTGGCTTGAGTCCTTACTCCAAACCTGTAATAAGTAAATAAAGTCTCTCTAGTATCCATAAAATTTGATGTATCTCAGCTTTTATGGCACATTTGGTGTCTTCATTCCTTTTGACATAAATTACCCAGGGAGATAACTCTCCAAGATGCTCCCACTGTAGGAGTTAACTTAGAGATAAAGTCCAGGCTATACCTATTCTGTTTTCACAGAGAGATAAAAGAAGTTACATTATCCCTTCAGGTCAAAACAATTTATTAGATAAATGTCTAAAAATCTAATTCTCACAGTATATGAAGATTCCTAGGAGACTAAGGCTTTTTACAGTAGCACTGGGAAAGGAGGGAAATTTATTTCCCTACATACATCTAGACTCACATAGCTTCAGGGCAATGTTCAATACAAATCTATCTTTTTTTTTTTTTTTTTTTTTGTAAACATATACTCAAAACACTAGCATACAGTATCTGTAGGGTCTGACTGATCTAGGCTGGTTTTAGCTAATCTTCATTGTACTTAGCGATATGTCTCAGTGCTGGTTTCTCACATGTTCTTTGCTTTTCCTGGAACAAACAGGTTAGCATAGTCAAGTCCTCCGCATTACAATCATAGAAACACAGGACAGAAAGCAAGGGCTTTCTGAATCCTCTGCATCTTAAGCCTATGTTAGGAATTTGCACACCATCACTTTCACCTCGTTCTCAGGGCCAAAAGAATGGTTGATCCCCACATCAAAGGCAGAAGAATTAAAAACTTGCCTGTCACTTTCCCTGGAAGTGAGTATAAAGTAATATAGAAGGTAAGGCAGACAGAGAAATTGAAAGCTGTTCTCACAAAGGACTAGTGCGTCATGTTGAATTGGATTGCAGAGGAAAGGGGAATTGTCTTCAGGATGGGAAAAAAAATGGTCCTGATGATGCAGGGTAATGTAGACTTGAGATAGTTGATTACCTTTGACATTTGTGGTACATGTAAACATGATATATATGGTTATAGCATTATTGATTTCAGCCACATTGAACATCAGATACATAATTAGGTGTTTTAAAATGTACATAGCGTTTTGGGGCCCATGGGTGGCTCAGTCAGCTAAGCATATGATTCTTGATTTCTGCTCAGATCATAATCTCAAGGTGGTTAGATTGAGCCCTGGGGTGGCCTCTGCACTCAGTGCAGATTTTGCTTGTATCTCTCTCTCTGCTTCTTCCCTTGCTTGCTCTCCCTCTCAAATAAATGAATAAAATCTTTTAAAAACTTTTAAAAAATAAGAGCCAAGTACAGTGTAACATATAGAAAATTACAATAAAAGCATCGTGACTAAATAATGAATATGCAAATGGGTAATCACCAGACCATATATGAAAGCAACCAGTTCAGGAAGCCAAGATGCATCAGTCCCAAAGGATCAGCTTGGTGAATACCTACCAGTTTTCCTCCATTTTTGCCCTCCTCTCTTTTACCTCCCATCTTCCAACTCAGAACCAATCAGAAAAAGACAAAAATACTACACTGACCAATCATATAAGATAACCCACTTATTCTTTGCTTAACTCCAGTCTCCTCATGCCAACAACTTCCAATCAGGAAACACCAGAAGCCTTGACTCTTTTTCACTATAAAGCTTTCATAATCACCTACCTGCTTTTGAATTTTTGCCAAATGCAAGGGATAGTAGCTGACTCCCTTGCAAGTTTTGAATAAATAACCTTTGCTTACTCTCTCTTTGGTGGTCCTCATTTATTTCCACAACAATAGCAGCAGAAACGTATCAAGACATATCTTAAAGGAGCAGTAAGATTTCTTCTTCTTAGAAAAATATAATTTAAAAATTAGTTAAAAATTAGAGCAATAGGTGAAAGTTGTTCCAATACAAGATGTGATGGGTGTTTAAAATAACAGGCCACCAATCAAAACCACAATGAGATATTACCTCACACCAGTCAGAAAGGCTAAAATTAACAAGTCAGGAAATGACAGATGCTGGCGAGGATGTGGAGAAAGGGGAACCCTCCTCCACTGTTGGTGGGAATGCAAGCTGGTGCAACCACTCTGGAAAACAGCATGGAGGTTCCTCAAAATGTTGAAAATAGAACTACCCTATGACCCAGCAATTGCACTACTGGGTATTTACCCTAAAGATACAAACGTAGTGATCCGAAGGGGTACATGCACCCGAATGTTTATAGCAGCAATGTCTACAATAGCCAAACTATGGAAAGAACCTAGATGTCCATCAACAGATGAATGGATAAAGAAGAGGTGGTATATATACACACAATGGAATACTATGCAGCCATCAAAAGAAATGAAATCTTGCCATTTGTGACGACGTGGATGGAAGTAGAGGTTATCATGCTTAGTGAAATAAGTCAATCGGAGAAAGACAACTATCATATGATCTCCCGGATATGAGGACGTGGAGATGCAACATGGGGGGTTAGGGGGAAAGGAGAAGAATAAATGAAACAAGATGGATTGGGAGGGAGACAAACCATAAGTGACTCTTAATCACACAAAACAAACTGGGGGTTGCTGGGGGGAGGTGGGGTTGGGAGAGGGGGAGGGGGGTTATGGACATTGGGGAGGGTATGTGCTATGGTGAGTGCTGTGAAGTGTGTAAACCTGGCGATTCACAGACCTGTACCCCTGGGGATAAAAATACATTATATGTTTATAAAAAAATAAGAAATTGGAAAAAAAAAAAAGGCCACCATTTAGTATATTTTTCAGAAGGATTTTCCTCTTATTCAATTAAATTTCACTGCAATTACACATTCTTATGATTCTTGTGTTTGAGTGGATCACTTAAATGGTTATAATACTGCTGTGGTTTGTAAATTCAATGCTTTTCTTATTCCTAAATGTTAAATTATTTATTGAGGATATCTTCCAAAAATAGTACAGTTAATGGAATCCTTATCTTGGATTTCTTAATAGTAGATGACATGAAATCAAGGACTTTTCAGATTTTTCTTATTGTTTCACAACTGTAAAGCTGAGACACCACTCACCAAAAGCAATAAACAACCAGATTGGATTGAAAATGAATCATGGAAGGTTGTCTAGGCCATGCTATCTTCTAGGCAGAACCATAAGTAAAACATGAAAAAGAGGTCTAAACCTCTTGCATGTTTTTAATTTAATTTTTAGTTAGCATACAGTTCAATATTGGTTTTTGGAGTAGAATTTGGTGATTCATCATTTACATACAATACCCATTGCTCATCACAACAAGTGCCCTCCTTAATGCCCATCACCCATTCAGCCCATCCCCCTCTCATCCCTCTCCATCAATCTTCAGTTTGTTCTCTATCATTATTAGTCTCTTATGAACCTTTCATATTTTTAAGGACTTTTGAGGAGGTTTCATGTTTTCAAGTCAGTCTAATATGTAATAGCTTTCACTAATAAGGAGTCATTTATGGTGATACACTTCATGTTTTATGAGTGATTGTTGACTTTGAATCTGACACAGAAATAAAGATATACTAGATGTCATTCTCTGTGTCATTGTGCCCATTAACATTTGTGATTAGGTGTTCACTATTTTTGTTTTTCTTTTCTAGACTAAGGAATTTTATTTGAAAAAATATTTTTCTTAAGTTATTATTTCTACTTTTTTTCATCTCCTTTGAAATTCATTGTTTCTGTGGATTTCTTGAATTTATAAGCCTTAAAGAGACATGGTGATTTATAAACAACTCAGTAGAGTCCTAATAGGAATAGTCTGATATTTTGCACTTAAGTAGCATAATATTTCAGACTATTACTGTAAAACTTTTAAAATAATAGGATCTGGTTAAAATATGATCTTGTGCAAAATATATATACTTTCATTAAACATTTTATAATTATATCTGTGTCCCTCTTGACACCAAATATAATACAAAGTAGAAATTTATTTTCTATGAATTGCTATATATATGACAAAACATTTGTACTGTTGCAGTGATGAAATGATACATACTGAAGATAAAACATTCCTTTGAATCCGACTTCAAAGATTACAAATAGTAGATTTTCATATTACAACTGATGATTTAATACTATAATGTATTACAGTAATGCATAACCTAAATCTTGGAATTTGTACTCTTAATTTTTAGCCTTTAAAATAGTTACACTTTTTAAATTAATAAAAGTTTTTAAATGACTCCACAATGTGTAACATATGTAAAGCTCTTACTATGTAGGATCAGGAGTATATCACTGTGATAGAACATGCTTTGCTATTACTATTAGCACTATTCCTATGAAGGACCATTTACATAGAAATTTCATAAAAAATCTTCATATGATTTTATCAATATTTCAGTATTATATTATATGAAAAAGAAAGATGTTTGCAGCATATAAAATTGTTCCAGTCACCCACGTACAGGGAATAGAAATACTTTATAGCTATAAAAATAAGGCAAACTCCATAATCACACTGGTGGTGGTTGTTTCATTTAATATTCCATTCACAGTTGTTTTTAGAAATCTCTTCAGAATCTAGTTCTCACTTGAAAGTGAAGTGATTCCAGTTGAGTTTGTATAATTCATTTGTACTTATTTGTAGTTATAGGCTAGGTGATCTTAAAAAACAACAAACTTTTAGCAAAGAACAAGGCATATGTCTGGGCTTTGACAGGATGACTGGTGACCCTAAAACTATTTCTCCCTTTGTTTGTTTGAGTTTTTAAGTATTTCCTAGTAATTATGGTATAGAGGCTATGGATCCAATTGGTATGTTTGCATATTTTGCCTCTTGAAGGAAATTATTATGTATTTTTATGAGTGCAATCCCTGTAGTCATTTGTACACCTATCACAGGACCCTGGGAGAATAATAGGACATTGACTAAAAGACGTAAATCCCATTGAAAACAGTGTGGTGTGATGGAAGGGAAAGTAATATACACCACTAAGTATGGGGAATACTTATACTCACTATTTCATTAAACTAGGGACAAATTATACTAGAGCGTTAGGAAGAAAAGTGAACATCTGACTAATGTTGACTTCCTTCATCTCTGTAATACCTTGGTAAATAGTATTTGAGCAAACTACAGTGTTGCTTTATTCTTCGCTTCTCTCCATACTACAAAATGGGATATAAACATTCTAAAATGATTTATTGAGGCCACATAATGAATGGCTTTGTCTTCTTCTATGGCATTACTGTGCCCATGTTATGAATTCTACCTTAGAGACCTTTACTGTCTTATAAATACATCAAATAATCAGTCATTTAAGAGGAAAAAAAACTTTTACATATTAGTATTAGTATTATGTATTAGCATTAGACACTCTTGCATTTGTATTACATGCATATTACAATTAGTACATTGGCACTACTTGGTAATCTTACAATGCTAAATATAGTAACAGATGAGATGATGAGGAACCTGAGGATTGCAAGGGGCAGTCTGTACATAAATGAATATCAGAGTAAAATTCAGGCATGATATTACTAGAGAGACAGGTTGGTAAAATTATGAAAAGTTATCTAGGTAGGTAAACTGAATCTTATAAGGCAATATTATAAAATACTTGACCAGCAGATATATGGTTATTTGGGTTCCTGGAAGTAGTTGAGAAATACTCCTAGAATGAAATTATTTCCTGTAAAAGTATGAAAAAATAGTGAAATTGCTCCACTTAGTGATTCATTCAACAACTCTGGCAATACTATATAATCTTTAAGTTATGTATCTACTTTGCTAAATAATAAAAGACACTTTGGACACTAAGTTGGAGGGAAAAATGGGATAGAAGAAATATATGAAGAATATTCTTGGAGAAAACTATCCAATTTAATAAATGAAGTAAATTAAGATAACAAGACTGGATAGTTTATCCATTAACTAGAGTACTTAGTTCACAAATGGAATATCACAGATAAATTGAAGTAGAATGGATGGATAAAACTTTCCACACAATATACCTGTTTCCACTAATGTAGATACTATTGGCAGCCCTAAGAGACTGAAAAAACAAACTTTAATTTTTTAACATCACATTTTGCTTTGGTCTTTGCAAACGTGATGCAAGGAGGTAGAACTTCCAGCTCTGGCCACATGATAAGACTGACAGATCCTCTCTTTTAGCAACAGAGCTGGAAAAAAAAATACTCAGCAGCAACTATCTTAGTGTTTAGTATTTGACTAAAGGCATAAACCAAATTTAAAAAGCATTTATGCTTAAAAAACTGCTGAGCTATAAGTAGGTAAGAACTGTAGGAATCTGTGGCAATTGGCCTGGGTCTTCTCCTTCCAGCTCCAGTGACAAAATGTTCCTGTCAGGGTGGGGAAACTATGAGAACATGTAGCTTCTCTGTTATAGGTAAAAGGGACTTCTTAGATTTAGAGCAATGAGCAATAGCCATGCCCAGCAAACATTATCATCCATGGGTGTGATTTTTCAGAGCCAATGAGCAAGTAATGGGCTATGGTTCATTTTATTAACCTCAGATTGTAGTCCATGGTTGAAGGAAGCTTATCTCTGACTGTGGGTTTGTACTTGTGAAATGGAGAAGAGAGAGGGTGCAAACTATTGACAAACCACTGATATACTTCATGGCTGTCCACAAACACAGAAGATTCCAAAATGCCCAGAAAGAAATGATGCGTTGGAAATGTTTTGAACATTAAATACTCTCTCCTCTTCAAACACAGATCTGTGGACAGCGTTGAAATGTTACTTATATTGTTTTAAAACCATCTCTATGTAGTCATTGGTTCATTACTAATTAATATAGAAGGAAGGGAAAACCAGAGTAAAGTTAGGTTTAAATATAAAACCAAGGATTATTTAAAAATAAAACTGAACAGAGATTTCAGTAACTATCCACTGCAGGGGAGAAAGAATCCACAGACTTAGTACAGGAAGGTACTTTAAGAAAAGGAACAACAACAACAGAAGTATGGCTTAAGAAATATAGTCAAGAGGCACCTGAGTGGCTCGTTTGGTAGAGCATGTGACTCTTAATCTCAGGGTTATGAACTGAAGCCCCATGTTTGGTGCAGAGCTTACTTTAAAAAATATAATGTTAATATTGCAATTTTATTTTGTATGGTGACAGATGATAATGACAGTGTGATAAGCATTTCATATTAAGTATAATTGTTGAATCACTCTGTTGTACACTTGAAACAAACATATACTGTATGTCAACTGTAGTTAAATTAAAACTTTTTTAAAAAAATTAAAAAAACAAAAAGTAAACAAAACAACAGAGAAAAAAACAAAAAAAGCAATGAAAATAATCTTTGGGAGAAAATATCAGACTTGAGAGTTAATAAAGTATACTAAACAAAATACTCAGTTTTAAAACCAAAAATATTATGAGATGTGGAAATAAACAAGAAATTGCAATCCATACTTAGGAAAATAAGAAAGAAGAGTTTGTAGAAACTGCCCCAGTTTCTATGGAGATTTCAAATCAACTATTATAAATGTATTTAAAGAAAAAGGAAATAGAGTGTAAAGAAATAAATTGTGGTAACAATAAACCAGTTACTAGAGATCTATTAAGTATTAAAGTAATCAAAGTGAAATTATGAAATTTAAGAATATAATAATTAAAATGTTAACTAAGTTTAGTCAATTTTAGATGGATGATATTAGAGAAAAGAATTGTTGGACTTCAATACAAATCAATAAAAATTAACCAACTTGAAGAACAGAAAGTAACGAAAAAAAAAAAAAACACAGAAGTTTGAAAAAAAATAAACAGAATCTTGGAGACCAGTGATACAGCATCAAATATTTTAATATACTTGTAAGTGGAGTCCCAAAAGGTGAGGAGATACAGAAATTGGTACAATTTTTTAATACAAAATACCTAAATCTTATGATGATTTATTGATTGTTAATAAGCACATAAAAATACACTTACTATAATTAACCATTTAAGAAAAAGAAATTAAAACCACAATGAGCTACAATATTAGAATTGTTATAATAAAAAAAAATGCAGATAATACCAAATCTTGGCAAGACTACAAAAAAATTTAAACCATTTTATACTACTGAAAGGGATGTAATCAATTTTGGAAAATTATTTTTCAATTTCTTAAATATTAAGTATAAGCTTATCTTTGGATCAAATACATATCCACTCAAAAACAGGTACACAAATGTTTTGAACAGCATTATTGACTATAGCGAAAAAGTGGAAATGAATGTTCAAATGTCCAATAACCAAATGTCCATAAATTTATGAATGGATAAACAAAATTTGTTGTATCCATATAGTGGTATTATTTAATAAATTAAAAAGAATTAAGCACTGATATATAGTCCAATGTGGATAAATCTCAAAAACTGTATGGTAAGTAAAAGAACCCACATGGAAAATAATACATTTCATATAATTCCATTTATATGAAAGAGCTAGAAGGAAAGAAGAACAGCTGCTGTGTGGGGCTGCTAGTAGAAGCAGGGATCAACTACAAATGAACCTGAGGAAACACTTTGGGATGATAAAATATTCTAAACCTGGATTGTGCTGATAGTTGTGCAAATCTATAAATTTATTAAATTATAGATTTGTAAATTTATGATGGGTGAAATTTATAGTATATAAATTTTACCTCAATAAAACTGTTAAAAATTATTGTTGTGTTGGGGTGCCTAGTTGGCACATTCAATTGAGCACCAGACGTGGGTTTTCACCCAGTTTGTGATCTCAGGGTCATGAGATTGAGACTGTGTCAGGCACCACATTCAGCATAGAATCTGTTTGAGACTCTCTCTCCCTGTGCCTCTCCCCCCATGCTTCTCTCTCTTTTAAATAAATAAGTAAATCTTAAAAAAATTCTCTGTTATGTTTATAAGGATCGTAGGGTAGAAATTGGGTCTTGCTGCAGAATTTATATAGGCAAAAATTTGTGTCTGATCAATAAAAATGGACCTTTGTTTCCTTTTTTTTTTAAGATTTTTATTTATTTATTTGACACACAGAGAGAGATCACAAGTAGGCAGAGAGGCAGGCAGAGAGAGAGGGGGAAGCAGGCTCCCTGCTGAGCAGAGAGCCCAATACAGGACGCGATTCCAGGACCCTGAGATCATGACCTGAGCCGAAGGCAGAGGCTTAACCCCCTGAGCCACCCAGGAGCCCTTTGTTTCTTTTTTAAGAGTTTATTTTTTTGTCTTTTTTTTTTTTTTTTAAGATTTTATGTATTTATTTGACAGAGAGAGAGATCACAAGTAGGCAGAGAGGCAGGCAGAGAGAGAGGAGGAAGCAGGCTCCCTGCAGAGCAGAGAGCCCGATGCAGGGCTCGATTCCAGGACCCTGAGATCATGACCTGAGCCAAAGGCAGCGGCTAATCCACTGAGCCACCCAGGTGCCCCAAGAGTTTATTTTTTTGTCTTAAGGGCACATGAAAAAATGTTTTTTTGATATGCTATGATTCCTTTTAGAACAATTCAATATGGGGTTCAGAGTTGTTGAAGTGTGTTATTGTAATGTCTTAACCATGGGAAGGTTGAAAGATAAAGATCAAACTATCTGGTAACAACGTCTCCAATGTCAGCAATTAACAGGCTCTTGCTTTTGTCAAGAAAAAAGAGATACAGGGAGAATGATATTCATACCTTAAGCATTATTATTTTTTTAAGAGAGGGAGAGCTGGGGAGGGGCAGAAAGAGAGGGATAGAGAGAATATTAAGCAGGCCTCTCTGTCCAGAGCAGATCCTGACTCTGGGTTGGATCTCTGGACCCTGAGATCATGACCTGAGCTGTAATAAAGAGACGGACGCTCAACCAACCAAGATGCACAGATGCCCCTTGATCACTGGTCTTAAAAATATATTGTTGTCAGGAAAAATAAATTATAAAATACAACAGCACTGTAAGTATGGTGTTTGATGTATTTAGTGTTAACACACACTTTATTTCCTTTTGGTTCTTTTTAATCATATGGAGGTCCTCTTTATTTCTAATGGACTGGAGGTCATGGGAAATAACAAATTCACTGTTACAACAGAATTGAATATTCTAAGATTAGAGATGCATCATAGGAAAAATTGGAAACTTTGAAAAGATTATTTACATGATTTATTATTATACTAATGATAAAGACAAATGACATATAATTTCCAAGATCCCAGAATATTAATAAAACAATGCTTAACTTTTTGCTCTGTCACTATCTGATGTCTCTTCCTCTGTGTAGATAAGCCATCTAGAATACATACTCTCACAGGTACCAAGTAGTTAAAAGAAAGAACAGAAAATCTGTTACAGATGATTTTATGGTCCAGGTTTGGAAGGGGTACATATTACTTCCATCAACATTCTATTGGCTGAAACACTGTCATATAGCTACCCAATAACAACAGAAACTGGTATATATATCAACTGTGTATCTATGAAGGACAGAAAAAATATATATTGTTGAGTAAGAGCAATTTGAATTACAGCTACCTTGGGAAAGTGTGTGTTTTTTTGGAATTACATATCAAAAATAATTAAAAATTTAACAAAATTTTCACTGTAAACTTAGATAACAAATAATTAGCTGTGTCACACATCAATATTTTGAGTTAGAAATTTGAGTTAGAAATGTTGAAGTTTCTTTAATAATAAAATCATGTTAATGCCAAGGTCCTCAGTGCACACATAAGCAAAATTCTCACATACTACCCTTGTTTTCCTTCTTGAATAATTTTTGTGAATTCTCTAGTAATATTTATAGCTCAAAAGCTCCACCATTTTCCTGCTACTTTTCCCTACTATGGGGACACAGAAACTTTGACTGCTTCTAAATTCTTTATGTTACTTCTACTCTTCCTTCTTGTTCATCCTAATTTTCTTCTGCAAGTCATGCTTTCCTACGGTGCTAATTTGGTATATGGACAGAGCAATTCTCTTTCTAGAAAACTTGTCAGAAGTCTACGTAAGTTCAGGCTGGTGGTTAACAAAGGCATACTATAAGCTGGAAGGATAAAGAAGTACCATGCTGAGGATGTCCTAACTTGCCACTGGTGGTTCAAATTCCCACAGCCCACACTCATTCTCATCTTGGCTACAGCTGGGTATGATCATTGCAAAGAAAATAGCTCCCTCTCCAGGCCCACTCCCTTATGCCTTCATCTTGTCCTCCAATTTTCCCTACCTCTTGTTATAACAAGAGCAAAGGATGCCCTCACTTTACTCTTTGCTAATACGCTACATTAAATAAAATGTAATGTTTGATCTTATGTTGGAAAAAATATTTATTACCCTACAAGTTATAAAAAATATTTTTGGATTCACTGATATTCTTAATAGCTAAAACAACAACAACAACAACAAAAAAAACCTGTTTAATCTGTTAGCAGGATCCATGAAGGAAATCACAGCACTTTTATATTTTCGTAAGAATAGAATTTTGTTACTTCAAAGCATAAACTATATTCAGCATAATTACAAGAAAATACACTTGAAATGATTGATTGTAAAACATTAAATGAAAATCTTGAACAAGATTATTTTTATGTTGGGAAATAATTTAAAAAATTGTTACAATAATAATAAAGCAAATAATCATATTATATCAATATGAAAATCAAACTTGTGGGATACATATCAAGCATCAAGTGTAATACTGAAAAATATTTCGTTTGCATATTAGCATGTGCTTTAGAGATTCTAATGGGGATGCTGCATGACAAAGGTCCCTAATAAGTTAAATCATATAACATGCTATTTTTATAGTAATGGGTTGAGTGAATGGTTCATGTAGTAATAACCTGACTCATCAATATTCTGAGTATGGTATAGTAAACTTCATTAAAATGTTATAGCTACAGTTCAAATGATAAACTTAGAATCACTCTTTTTCTGTTACTTATAACTTAACTTCACTAAGAAATAAAAGTTAGTTAAAGTGCACTTTCTGAAAGATAATTTTAATAATATATTAGATATTTATTATAGAAAAATAAAATTAGATAATGATATACTTAGTTATTATTGTCATTGGACTTCATTAGTTGGATTACATATTAAGAGTCATACCTCAATTTTGAAAAATAAGTAATTTTCCTTGAGTACTTTAATCCCTAAAAGTCTAGCAAAGATTAAAAGAATAGCTAACTATTTATTTAGTTTTAAATTTTTATTTAAGAGTGCCTAGGTGGCTCAGTCAGTTGAGTATCTGCCTTCAGCTCAGGTCATGTTCCTGGGGTCCTGGGATCGGGTCCTTAATCAGGCTCTCTGCTTAATGGGGAGTCTGCTTCTCAGTTCCTCCCCTGGCTCATTGGCATTCTCTCTCTCTCTGTCTAAAGAAAGAAAGAAAGAAAGAAAGAAATAAAATCTTTTTTAAAAAATTTTTATATAAATTCCACATACTTAACGTACAGTGTAAGATTAGTTTCTGGTATATAGTATAGTGATTCAATATTTAAATTAAGCAATAATGCTTTGTAAAATACTGAGACTTCTAAAATTTTGTCTATTTTTAAAAACCTTAATCATTAATAGTCTATACTTACAATGCTTTCATTGTTTATATGTATACCCCAGATATCACTATGTTTTTTTTGTTTTGTTTTGTTTTTTAAGATTTTATTTATTTGACAGAGATCACAAGTAGGCAGAGAGGCAGGCAGAGAAAGAGAGGAAGGGAAGCAGGCTCCCGGCTGAGCAGAGAGCCCGATGCAGGGCTCCATCCCCGGACCCTGAGATCATGACCTGAGCTGAAGGCAGAGGCTTTAACCCACTGAGCCACCCAGGCGCCCCACAAATATCACTATGTTAATTAGTATGTATACTTTCTGAACCACATAGATATTTAAACATTTTTGTTATTTTAGTGTAAAAGGAAAGTATTAGTATTTCTCCTTAGTTGCACAGGCATAGAAGCAGAGATGTAACTGAGTTTAAAATATATATGTATGTGTATATATACACACATATATATATCATGTATCATTCATACATACATATATATATAATTATTGGATTTTTTAGTAAATGAAGACTTTGATTTCTTTATTCATTTTATTAATGTTATTTTCTAATTGTATTATTACAAGTGTGTGGAATTATTAATCATCTGTGCTCTAGTCTCCTATAAAAATATAGTACAGTCAGTTCTGCTATAACATAAAATGTGTTCTTATTCCAAATTGTACTATGACAGAGAATTTATGAGGAAAATATGGTTTATTGGTCAAAACTATAAAAAAAACTTAGTAACACATATTAAAAAAAGACAAAAAACTAATAAAAGTAATTTCACGTGTTGAATTTGTTAAGAAATGTGTAACTACTTAAGCAAAGGACCTGAAGTTTGCTTGTGAAAAGAGTTGCAGCTTGTTAGTTACTATGAAGTAACAGAAGAGGAATTATCTAAAATCTGATAGAATGTTGTACTATAGGATGTGTATGTGTGTGTGTGTGTGTGTGAATTCAAGTTATGTGTATACCTGATTTCGCACAGATGAAACAATAAATAAGCAAATGCGAAATTTGCATTGTGTTAAACTTGTTCCCTATCTCATCTGTTGTCTCAGAACAAGTTTGTGTTTCTACGCAAATGTTACAGCCAGGTTTACAGTACATGGAAACAACTTCTCAATCTGTTCTCCTCCTTCCATGCTAGTAAATTGTAATAAATTATCTAGACATGAACATATTTTGCCCTTTCCTAAGACTACAGAATGAGAAAAATTCTAGGCTATAGAGTTCCAGATTACTTTATCCAAATTCTTGACCTAGATAGTATCCAGTAGCTAAATTATTTCCCAAGCAGAATTAATTCCTATGCTCAAAATAAACAAGAGTGAGAATGATAAAAATGGGCTTCTAGAAGACCTAATCTCTAATGTTGCAGTCTTTACAGCCAAACAAAATAAACCTCTTTTGTTGTAATTTAATTGCTTTATCTGTATGATCACAGATTATTTGAAATGGTTTATTTATTTAGGATAATGACATAAAGTTATATTATTTATTAAGAATAGTAATTCTAGGGCGCCTGGGTGGCTCAGTGGGTTAAGCCGCTGCCTTCGGCTCAGGTCATGATCTCAGGATCCTGGGATCGAGTCCCGCATCGGGCTCTCTGCTCAGCGGAGAGCCTGCTTCCCTTCCTCTCTCTCTGCCTGCCTCTCTTGTGATTTCTCTCTGTCAAATAAATAAGTAAAATCTTAAAAAAAAAAAAAAAAAAAGAATAGTAATTCTACATTTCATTTATTTATTTCAAAAATAAACACTTGTTTACAAAAGTTCGTTTACCTGAAAACATGGGCACATGGGTGACTCAGTCATTAAGCATCTGCCTTTGGCTCACATCATGATCCCAGGGTCCTGGGATCCAGCTCCACATTGGACTCCCTGCTCCACAAGAAGCCTCTTCTCCCTCTCCCACTCCCCATGCTTGTGTTCCCTCTTTCTCTTTGTCTCTCTCTGTCAAATAAATAAAGAAAATATTTTTTAAAAATGTTTGTTTACCTGAGAACTTAATATATCAGCATCTTATAAAACTCATATAGTTAGTGTAAAAGAGAAAGTTCTTGCCCACATTGTGCCATTACACAATCTGCTACAAATAAATGCCTAGAATATTTCTCCAAACTCCTCATATTAGTTTCAAATTTGTTTTTCCTAAATAAAATTTGGTTGAAGAAATGAGCTATACATAATCAAATTCAATCATTTTAATAGAAATATGTCCATAGCTCAGATCAGTGCTCATTTCTACTACTTATTACAAGTACAAAAGGTCATTTGGGATATTAATTGTTCCAAATCTCACTTGTCTTAAAGCCTTTTCTTGGAAGGTTACATTTTGCATTAAACACAGCATGAATGCATTTTCTGAGTAGGCAAAAAGCCCTGAAGAATCTGCTGGTATGGTTACTAGAGCCTGGGCCTATGAAAACCCTGGCTCCAGGGACATGTCTGCATTCTCTCACTTGTGTGCTTTGCATGATGCTTGCTTCCATATGGCCATGACTACTTCTATATTTTTGGGAGATTTTGCAGACAATGTGAAATTGAACAACAGGATTGTGAATTTTCCTAAAGAAATATATACAATGTATGTCTTTTATTTCCTGGTTACTGCTCAATCAAATAGTTTACTGTAGTGTTTTATTGTGGTGTGAATGGTAATGTCTATCCCTTAATATTGCTATACCACCAAAAATTTTACTTAAGGACATTGAAACAATGCATGTTCAAGACATGGCAACATGTCATATAACTGTAATCAAATGATTTGTTTTTTGGTTTAGTCTATAGTATTTAAAAGTGTTCATATCAGGGGCGCCTGGGTGGCTCAGTGGGTTAAGCCGCTGCCTTCGGCTCAGGTCATGATCTCAGGGTCCTGGGATCGAGCCCCTCATCTGCCTCTCTGCTCAGCAGGGAGTCTGCTTCCCTTCCTCTCTCTGCCTGTCTCTCTGCCTACTTGTGATCTCTGTCTGTCAAATAAACAAATAAAATCTTAAAAAAAAAAAAAGTGTTCATATCAGCTTTCACGCCAATGTATCTAATTATAAAGTTTTTTACATGTTCTACATATATATTATACATTAAGATTAAAATTTTCAATACTTCAATATAAAAAATTATGTTAAATTAATATCAAATATTTAAATTGCTAAAAATTATAGTTAAAATATAAAGCTGAAAAGAAGCTTATCTCTTTAACATAAAGCTATAATTGGATATTCCATTATACATACATAAAAATATTTTATAATCTTTCTGTAAATGAAAAAATAATTACTTTTTAAATTATATTATAAGATGTATTTGCAAATTATAATATCTACATTAGGGATTAAAATTAATATTTGTTCCAAACCATTTGGCAAATTATAAGTTCACAGGCTTGTGCTTATCTAGCGATATACCTGATTGGAGAATTTATTATAGCATACATGTTATTTTTTTAAACAAATTAAAAAATAAGATTCATAACCTTCAGAGATACACCTAATGCCTCTTAATAAAATGTTAATTCAGAAGCACTGGTTTGTATTTCAATAGTTCTAAAAAAATATCCAAGTGTATGTGTATCTCTTCACTGAATTAATACAAAGTGATAAATAATTTTCTATTATTTATAAACCCAATATGATTAGTTACTCAATGTGCATAATTTCTCAATATTTTTTGAATAAAAATAATTTACAAATCACGACTGTTATATTTGGGACATCAGCTGATACCGATATTGCTATAAAAATTTGGTAAGACAGGCAGGATATGATATCAGAAATATTCTAATCGGTTATGGTCTTATGAGTTGATATTCAGATGAAATTAACAGTAGCCTCTTAAATATTAAAAAGTGGTGATTAACAATAACTTGATGAACGGGAAGCTCAATGGTTATTTAGTTCTTTTTGAGTAACTGTATAATTTTAGTTCACACAGGGACACCTTTGAGAAGATTAAGGATTACTATTAATGATTATGCAAGGATTACTATTAATGATAATGCAGTAGCAGGGTGATGGGTATTAAGGAGGGCACTTGTGATGAGCACTGGGTGTTATATGCCACTAACGAATCACTGAACACTACATCAAAAACTAATGATGTGGGCGCCTGGGTGGCTCAGTAGGTTAAAGCCTCTGCCATCCGCTCAGGTCATGATCCTGGGGTCCTGGGATCGAGCTCCACATCGGGCTCTCTGCTCAGTGGGGAGCCTGCTTCCCTTCCTCTCTTTCTCTGCCTGCCTTTCTGCCTACTTGTGATCTCTGTCTGTCAAATAAATAAATAAAATCTTAAAAACAAAAAACAGAAAACAAAAAACCCCACAAAAAACTAATGCTGTACTATACAGTGGTTAATTGAACATAATAAAAAGTAAGTACAATAAATAAAAATAAAAAACAAACAAACAAAATGATTATGGTAGGACATCTGGCATAGCCTGGACTGTCCTGTGTCAAACAGGGTTGTTTGATTTATTTGAGGAGTACTTCACAGGTCACTTCATAAACCAGAGTTCTCTATATCTGCAAGAATTACTGTAGATGATCATCTATAGCTATTACAATTTTTTATCTGTTTCAAAGATTTTTTCCCAGATTTACTGAGATATAATTGATAAATAAAATGTGATAATTTGTTGCATGCATACTTGTGAAGTGATTCCTGTAATCAAGTTAATTAAAGTATCTATCACTCCATAATTATTGGCTTTTTTTGGAGAAAATGCTTAAGATTTACTCTCCTAACAAATTTCAAATATTCAAAAGTATTATTAACTATAGTCACTATGTTCTACATTAGATCCTCAAAACTTGATACCATTATTTTTTTTTTAATTTGATTAAGTCACCTTTAGGGTAAAGTGAGACTAATGTTAACACAGCTGTTAGACAAAGTGATGCTTATTATAGCCATTTAGTTGTATGAGCCATCAAAGTATGTTTTCAAGAGTTACTATGGTTTATCTAGTTAATTTTACATTTGCTCTCTATTTCTAATTTCTACCTAATTTTGTCTTCTGCTATTGGGTTCTGTAATAATTACCATGGTCTTTTATAAGAAAATTTAATTTTTTTTTTTTAGCTACTACAGGACTGATGGGAAAAATAAACTCTTCTGTGGATTGCTCTTCTTGTTATCTTCACTTCATAAATATTATCATTTGGGAGATAATAAATTAGCAGCTTTCTTGAACTAACCATTTCTCATAAAATTAGCACATTAGATTTCCCTGTACTTTAATTGATGGTAAAACTCATATTTAGTTTAGGTAAATTCAGATTTTTTAACAATCCATTTGAATTTTATAAATGAATGGCTGTAGAAAACAAAATGTATATTAGATTGTGTGTGTATAATCATTCTATAGAAATAAAACTAATATATGAATGTATGTAAATGCACAACTAAATGTATTGTGAGGAGATGAACCACTATACAATGAATAAAAATAACTTCATTGGATCCAAAAAGCTCCAGCCACATACCCATTCCCAAACAGAACCTCCTCTCTAGACTTCAACAGAAACTGCTAACTCGACTTTTAAACTGGTACATGAGTATTGTTTAATTTATCTTTTGATAAATGGAATGACAGTATATTTTATTTAGGCTATTTTTACTAAATATTGTCTTGTAATTTATATGTTATATATATATTATATGTATATTTATATATAATCAATAAGAAATTTATTATATATTTATATATAATATTAATTATATATGCATATATCTACATCTATATGTTTTAATCATGCTGTCTTGACCCAGTACAGATCCTTCTTGGCTTATGATGGATGAGATTACATTCTGATAAACCCGTCATAACCTGAAAACACCGTTACCTTGAAAATGTATTTATTATCCCTAACCTGCTGAATATCTTTGCTTAACCCATCCTACCTTAAACATACTCAGAACACTTTATTAACCCACAGTTAAGCAAAGTCGTCTAATAGAGGGCCTATTTTATAAGAAAGTGTTGTAGTTTATTAATACTCTACTGTAAGTAAGAATCAGAATGGTTGTATGCGTTGTAAGTGTCTTGCCTGTTTTCTCTTGTGATGGCCAGGCTGACTGGGAGCTGCCGCTCGCTGCTGCTATCCTGCATCACCACAGAGTATCACAGGGCAGATAGCTAGCCTGGGAAAAGATCCAACTTCAGTGCTTGAAGTACTGTCTCTACTGAATAGCATAGCACTTCTGCATGGCCATGAAGTCAAAAAATTGCAGGTTGAACCATCTTAAGTCAGGAACTGTCTGTACTGAAGCCCTGGCTAGGAGTCAGTTAGTTCCTCTTTACGAGTCCTCTTTACTAGTAGCTGATATAGTCCCCACCCAGCCACTTCCTTTATCGGGCTCTTATGCCCTGTGTCACTGTGCATTGGTCCACACTGTTCTTCAGTCCATCACTGGATTTCAGCGCATCAGTCCTAATTGGCCCAGGACTAGTTACCAGGTCCAGGCACAACTGGAGACATCTCCTAAACACCAGAATGTTGAAATTACGCATAATAGCCAATCTATAGGGATCCCATGAAACATAGTTAATCCTACTCTCTATTTGCCATACATGAACTGTCCCCTACAACTTCAGCTTGCTATCACCCTGTACCTGGGTACAATCTCTATGTGGCTCTGCTCGTGAGCTTTCTCTCATTTGGAACTGGAAATAAAAAATTCTACTTTCCAGTTACCCCAGTGCCAGTGTATCATGTCTCACAATTTAAAACAAATGAACAAACACACAAACAAAAACCAAAAACCAAAATCAACAACAAAAAAAGTCCCAAAACCCTTTGATGGTATAAAACAATGTGATTATGTGTAAATATAGTTTACCCATTGTATTTCATTTTAAGGAGGTGCTAAAATTTCATATGCCACTATTGATGCATGTTTTGGTTGCTTTTATTTGGGCCAATTACAAATAATTTTCCTAAGCATATTCTTGGACATAACATTTACTGCACATATACGTATATTTTCTGTGGTATATACCTAGTAGTAAACTTTCTACATCATTTAACCTTTATTAGAAAGTGCCAAACAGAGGCGCCTGGGTGGCTCAGTGGGTTAAAGCCTCTGCTTCGGCTCTGGTCATGACCCCAAGATCCTGGGATGGAGCCCACATCAGGCTCCCTGCTTGGCAGGGAGGCTACTCCCCACCCCACCCCCACCTGCCTCTGTACCTACTTGTGATCTCTGTCAAATAAATAAATAAAATCTTAAAAAAAAAATGAAAGAAAGTGCCAAACAAGTAGGTTTTTAACTAATTGTCAATCACATCAGTACAAGGTAATGGTTGTTATTGCTCCATATCACTTTGTGTTCATAATTTCATTAATTTTAATAATTCTCAGGGGGTAAGTATTAGTATTTCATATTGGTTTTAATTTGCATTCCCTTAATGACTAATTCTATTGTGCCACTTTTCATATTTTTATGTTTGGTTATCATTTATGAAGTAGTATTTCAAGTCTGTCAATCATTTTTCTCTTGAGATTTTTATCTTTTCCTTCTAATTTAATAGTTCCTTCTATATTAAAGATAAAGCCTTTTGTTGGCTATGTGTAACGCAATTATGTTCTTTCCCTCCATGGCTTAGATTTCGTTCTCCCATTGGTACTTATTAATGAACAAAAATTCTTTGTTTTAATGTAGACCAAATTTTTTGTTTGTTTGTTTCAACTTGCTGTTTCATTTCATTTTAAAGAAATAGACTTCCTGAAGGTTTTTAAAACTATCCTCATATTTTGGGACACTTGGGTGGCTCAGCCAGCCAACTCTTGATTTTGGCTTAAGTCATGACCTCAGGGTCCAAGGTGGAGCCCTTCCTCAGGGTCCCTGATTTGTGGGGAGGTTTGCTAAAGGATTCTTGTCCTCCCTCTGCCCCTCCTACCACTTGTGATCTCTCTCTCTAGCAAATCAATCAATCAATCTATCTATCTATCTTCAAGGGGAAAAAAAAATCTATGCTAACATTTATCTTCTAGAAGTCTTAGGTTAATTTTCAAATTTATATCCATAGACTATCAGGAATTGATTTTTTTCAATTAAACCATGCAACAGACAGGGGTATAGTTTTTGTTCTTTTCTCCCATTATAAAACTCAAGTAACCCAGCATCATTATTGAAAAGTACTTTCTTTATTTCTATACAATGTCATTTTTGTTGTATCAGGTGTACTTACGTGGGTTGTGTTTATTTTTGAACTACCTATTGATATGATATAGTTGTTCATCTTTGTGTCACTATGACGATGTTTCAATACAATAATTTATAATACGTCATGATATCCAGTAGCATAAACACATCCTTGTTTTACTGCTTCCTCTCTTTATTGTTCTTGCCTTATTCTATTTAAATATATATATATATATATATATATATATATATATAAACAAACTAACTTACTTTCTACAAAAATAGCAGTGGGATTTTTATGTAATTTTTATAATTTTGTGTATTAAAATTGAAGTGCTCATGTTAAGTCTTTTATGACCTATTAAAATATTTTATATGGTTCAACTTAATAATTTCATTTATTTGAAGCTTTAATTTCTTATACCCTTACTTATGACTTCTGTGTAGACATCTCTTGCATTTCTTGCCTGATTGCAGTAGCTTGGTTTCTAGGTCAAAACTACACAGAAATGTTGACAATGGCCATCCTCGTCCAAGGGCAAATCTTGCAAATTTTTGAAATTCAAATGTTGTTTAGTGTAAATTTTTCCATAGGTCTCCTTTTATAAATTGTTGCTGAGTGTTATTAAATACTCTTCTTTATATGCTTACATGATCTTTTTTATCTTTTTTCTTCATTTCTGTTGAATATGTTCCTTATTTTTTTTAAAGACTTTATTTATTTATTTGACAGAGAGAGAGATCACAAGTAGGCAGAGAGTCAGGCAGAGAGAGAGGGAGAAGCAGGCTCCCTGCTGAGCAGAGAGCCTGATGTGGGGCTAAATCCCAGGACCCTGAGATCATTACCTGGGCCAAAGGCAGAAGCTTAACCCGCTGAGCCACCCAGGCACCCCAATATTCCTTATTTTTAATAGTAAATAACACATTCCTGGAATAAACTCAAGTTGGTAAGGATGTATTATCATTTTTTTTATATATAACTAGATGGGTTTGCTATGATTTTTCAAGGATTTTGTATTGATATTCATGGTCTTTAATTTTATTTTGTACTGTCACATTTGGTGTCTATGATATACTGAATTCCTAAAACATTTTAAGAAATATTTCTACTTATTTTATTTTTTTCTGGATAACTGATTGCTGTTATTTCTTCTTTAAAATTATAGGGAAAGACATTAGCTCTAGTGACACTATCTGAACTTCATTATGAAATTTTCTTTGGTGGAGGAGGAGTGGATCTTAAATTTAAACTTAAATTTCTCTAAGAGTATAGGGTACTTCAGATTTCCTGTATTTTCCTGCTTCAGTTGTGATAAATTATTTTTCTAAGCTTTATTAAATGTCCAATATGTGATAAATATTGCAAGCATGTTTATCAGCAGAATTGTTCTTAATAATCTTTTTAGCATTTTTTAAAAAAATTTCATCTTTTTCTGCTTTAATAATTTAGTTACCTCTTATATCAATTTTAGTAGTGCTTTCATAAATTAAATTTTATTAACTATACATTCTATGGCATATATTTTCTACCTCATTAGTTCCTCTCTCAGGAGATTTTTGTTGTTTTGGTTCACTTTCTCGCATAGGTAATTACGGTAGCTGCTTAAAAGTTCTCTCTCTCTAGCTCCAGAATTTCTCATTTGTCCTTTTATAAAAAAAATAGCCTGAGCAATAGGGTAAGCTCCCTGATTGTCTAGTAAATGAATTAACAGATGAATAAATATTAGGATTCAAACGCATGGAAAATATCAGTATTGCATATTGTCACTTTTTTTTTTTTTTTTAGAATTCACTAAAATGTCTTTTAAACATTTTATGACACTCTCTTCAATCATGATTATATATACAATCTACTTTAAAACAGGTGGAAATTTCAAACTTTCTTATTATTTTAGTCAGCTTAGTTTTAAATTGGATTATTTCCTGAGGATAGATAAGGATGTACTGTAATTCCTAGACTAAACAGTTCTCAAAATATAATATATATGATCTTGTATATTTTATATAAAACTTATGTTACAGACTTCTACATATGAATAACATGTGTATATTTAAACACATATTAATATATATTATATAAATACATGATGTATTATTTAAAATATATAAAGATGTATAATATAATAAATCATATATAAGCACATAAAATATATTTTCTATACTGATAAACACACAAATGAAGTTTATATATTTATATTTTTGTATAAAATATAAAATATATATTTGATATTTTATAATACATTTACCACTTCTATGGAATAGTTCACTTCTTGGTAAACTCTAACTTTACAGAGATTTTAAATTGTCATTTTATCTCTTATTTTAATTGTATGCATTCAAATATGGCCTTGTATTTAGTTAAGCTCTTAGAGTAAACATAGATCCCTAACTGTGTACAAATATTGTGACTTTTAAGGAAGAACTGCTTGTTTTAATCAAAAGGCTCAATTCTTCAGAGACTGCCTGTCTTGAAGTGAAGTGATAAAAATTGTTTGCTAGACTCAAAACTAGAATATAGGAAACCACAGACACTGCAAATCTTAGCTTAAAGTTTTCAGCAATAATTTCACACTTACAAGTTAGACTCTGATAACTGTCCAAGAACAAACTATGATATGGGCTAACTTTATTTAATTTATTTTTCTTTTTTGTTTTCTATAACTTGTTTTACTGGCTTGTGTGTGTGTGTATCTTTATTTATTTTTTTTTTAACTTAGAGACCTAAATCACCTTTTATCTTACTGAATTACTGCCCATAATATTTCAGATAAACACATCCAGGAATCAAGGTCAGACCTTTTTTTACTGAAACTATAATTATGTCATCTTCAATTTTTAGCAAAAAGCCTTATTTGAGTGCACTGTTCTATTATCTGTGTGCTCCATTACAGATTGAATGTTATGTCTCATTACAACAGCTGCCATAATTCATTCAACCTGTTTTATTTTTCATTATGATTAACATGTACATTTTCCCTTCTCACTGTCCATTTCATTTTTATCCCAATATCATGATATTAACTAATCAAAATATTCCAGACTTAAATCATAGCTTTATTTTAAAAAGTGGATTATACACTCACTCTTCAATTTTTGAATCAAACTTCATTTCTACTCTTTTAAAACAAAACACAAAGAGAAAGAGATTAGACTATTGCTTAATCATTAAGGGCATCAATAAAGTGCTTTTAAAAAGTACACAAGTATTAGTTTAAAATTAATATATAATGATTAGAATATATATTTGTGCTTACACATTAGTCTTCTACTGAGATAACTGACTTTTTAATTTTTACCTTCATCTTGACATAGTATGGTTCTAAGTTAGTACCTTCACTCCTCAACCAATTATATAATAAAGTGTTTGATGCACCCTCCATCAGATTATACCATATTATTTTTGCCCTCGGTTAATCATGGAATCTTAAAAACTGAAGGCCTATTTCATCTCTCTTCCCTATAAATAAATAGATTATTTCAGAATTTTTTCCTAATACCCCAAATGTGACTGCTTAGATTAATACATTATAAAGTAAACTAAAATTATGATGAACAATCTGATAATAATATTTTGACCAGTTATCTACTTACATGTGAATATGATGTGACCATGTGGTGTGAAACTCACTATGGCCAATATTTTTTACTAATTCAAAGTTTTTAAATGCCACTGTTAAATGAAGTAGTTAAATGTTCTATTTACATTTCCTGAGTAATATATTATACTCTTTGTGTTTTACTGATTCATACTTTGAAATTATTAGCAGAGTATAGTAGAAAGGCATTGGAATTGATCTTAGACATTCATGTTAACACAAGCTTCTACTTACCAGAATTTGATTTAAGGCAAGTCACTTAGATTTTTAGATCACAATTTTCTTGTCATAAAAGAAAGGTGGGGTTTGGATTTAATTTTTACTAATTTTTAGAAAGTTTTTTTTTAACATTATACATTTCTGTCCATAAATGTTGGTAAGTATTCTGGCATCAATTTTCTGACACCAGTTGAGTATCATATAATTAAGTTCAATTCTGACTGTAACTAAATGAAGTACAGATCATAAAATTTAGGGGTACAGTCTGACTTCCATTGTCGCTGTTTAAAAAATTTTAGCAAATACAATTGCTTTCCTTCTGGCTGATTTAACATTTTTTTTTCCCTCTTTGGTGTTTTCTACAATAAATCAAGCTCTTTGATTTTATCATCTTCTTTTACATATTTCTTTTGTGGATGTAAATATTTTATCAAACTTTCAAAAACCAAGTCATTGTCTAGTTTATATTGTTCTTTTTTTTTTTTAAGATTTTTATTTTTTTATTTGAGAGACAGAGAAGGAGAGAGGGAGAGAGAGCAAAAGCAAGGGGAGTAGCAGACAGGAGAGGAAGAAGCAGGTTACTCACTGCGCAGGGAGCCCTATGCAGGGCTTGATCTGAGGACCCCAGGATCGTCACCTAAGCCTATGGCAGATGCTTAACTGACTGAGCCACCCAGACAACACCCAGTTTCTTCTTTTTTAAAAAAATTGTCTTCCTTAGTGTATTTGTTTAACATGCATTGGACTTTCTTATTTTATCTGCTATGTCTCTTAACCTGTCTTTTATATCTTATATCCACTGTTGCTATTCTGGTAGTTTATTCAGATTTGATTTCTAGTTCATTTATTCTCTTTCCACCATTTGCAAAATTTTTGCTTAATCTACCTACTGAATTTTTAATTTTGATAAACCCATTTTATCATTTCTGAAACACTATTTTGGATTTTTTTCTTTACATCGTGTCCTTTTAGACAAGCTCTAATTACTTAACTCATTCTTCCATTCCAAATGTATTTTATTTTTTTAAATATTTTGTTTGTCTTTTTGAATTTTGTAATGTTTATCTCATTACTCAAATGATAGTATCTCATCTATTATTTGTTGTTTTTATTGATATCCATAGTGTATAGCTTTTTGATGCTTGTTCATATTGTTTTACTATGAATAACATTTAATTTCATATTTGTTCAATTGTTTTACTATGAATAACATTTAATTTCATATTTGGAAATCTCAAAAGCCCAACTTTGGGATTTTTCCCTTCAAAAAAAATTGAGTCTATTCCTCCTAAAAATCATCCAGATATTACTAATCTGGGCCCAGTAAATGTAACTTCTAATGTACCAGCATAATACAGGGTCTCATATTTAGGCAGCTCATATTTTGGTGTGCAACAGTGCAAGAGTTTGGATTTTAATTATGACATAGGCATCCCCCACACCCTGAGAAACCATGGAATATAAAAATATCAGTGGTACTATATAGAAGCCTAGAAAATCAGTAACAATTAAACTGAGAAGGAATGTATTTCTCAGGAGCAATTATTATTGTTTTTTATTTCATTAGTTTAGCTAAAGAAAAAAATATATATATAAAATCAAGGAAATTACATATATAATTTAATTATATATATAATATAGGAAATAAAAATGATACAAGTAGATCATACACACCTTTTTTATGAAAAATGCATGCATTTTTAAGATTTTAATGTGTTTAGGAACTCTTGGCTACTTTCCCTGTCTTCTACCACATAGGGATTTGTATGACTGGCTGGAGTCTTCTTAAATCTTTCAATCTACTTGATTTTCCTGAGCTACTGCTCCTCACTTCTCAGAGGCACAACAGAGATGGATGCACAACTTCTCTGTGAGGCTCATTCTCAGGATATACCATGAGACATGAGTCAGAAGAGATTACTCTGAGATTACTCTAAACTTACAGGGAATTTCTAGTTTACCTTCATTTAGTGTTCTGACTATTAATATCTACACCAAGGATTTATTCTATTGTTCATCTTTCCTTCTCTGAAGATATCCCTATTTCAACCTCCTGAGTTAACTCCCTACTTAGGAGAAAAATAAAAATGACTCAAATTATTTTGCATTGTCTCTACCTAGGTGCATGAAACACAAGTATTAGGTAGAGTATTTCTGACAATAGTTTAACTTTCAAAAGAATTTTTCCTTTTTCGAAAAGCTTGTTTTTTAATATAACATTTTGACTTTAAATTGATAGTCTTCATTATGAGTTTTTAAAAGAATTTATTTAGACACTTGAATGATTTCTTCATTTTCTCTATTTACTTTGTTTCTTGTCTTAGATGGCATAATAAGACTTAGACTCAGGTCTAAGATTAGAACACTAAAAACAAAGCAGCAATAATTAAAAACAAACCTTACAGTTAAAGATAGATCACTTTGAATGATAAATATATGACTAACTTTCCAAATTTTATCATCGGTTAAAAATTACAATCATGTAATCTCTTTGCATAGTACCCAACATTGATTTCTCTTTACCTAAAAATAATGTGAACATTTATTAAACTTGTATAAAAATTCCTTCAACTTGATCTGGTTCTTATATCTCTCTGGGATTCTCACTAGTCACACCTTCTTTCATCTTCCCTGATAGATCTCATTTTCTAGATTGACAAGGGTGCATGCAGTTCCAGAAAACAACAAGCTGTTTCATCCTTCTGTATTTTTTCTTCTTTCTGAACTACATCTACACTATTTCACACCATCCCAAACTCTCTTTCCCATTAACACTTATTCATCTTTGAAAACTCAATGGCATTTTAATTCTTTGAATAAACCTTCACTGCTGTTCCTAAATAAAAGGGCTCTTTCCTTCTTTAGTTACTAATCATCATCCTCATATGCCTATTTTCTGTTAATAAAACACCTTAAATATTCACATACATAAATCCCTCTATTAGGCAACAATAACTTTGAGGCTGAGAAAATGTTCCATTTAGTATTGTGTTAATAAGAGAACACAATAAGCCTAAAGTAAGTATACATAAATAGATGCTAATTTGGAAGATAAATGATGTCTCTTGATTAGTTAGCTTTTGTGGCTTTTATTCCCCTTAATTAAAGATAGAAACACTTTGTAGAAAATTAGGGTTAATTTATTATTTTATCATATATTTTAGTATTACTGCACATTAACGCATAATGATGAGAAGAGTAGGGGAACATAGAAAAAATGCACCACTGAATGAAATTAATTTACTTAACTCTTTGATTGAAAGTTACAAATGGATCTCCTAGGGGATTTTACTGAAAAAAATCTAATTAGTGATTATAAAGGAAAGATCAGAAGATGAGGACATCTTTAATAATTGCATACAAATTGCCTCATTGCATACCTGATCTGAAAATATTTCTTAAGAAATCATCACTATATTTTTTGTTCATTGAAATTTTCCTAAATGTTATTTCTTTGCCAAAAATGCAATATGCTATTTTTATAGAAAACTAATACCTGAGATTTCTGGTAATCTCCAACTGAAGGCAAAACTATAATTATATATATATATAGGTATAGTATCAAAGTGCTTGGGCTTATAGGGTTCAGAATTCTTAGATCTCAAAGGCATTATGGATTCTAATTATCTTCTCATTGTTCATTTTTCTTAATATGCTCTGTCTTCTCTTTTTTAATTTTCTTTTTTTACTTTTAGCAAGACTCAAAGTCCTTGTGAGAAAAACTTTCAGGGAAATATAAAATGACAGTATGGAATCTAAAAATATTAATAAGGAAGACTAGCAATGACCTGATGCCTGAAAGGTCAGCCTTAATTGTTCACTAAAATGAATCACACAGGGGTATTATCTCAGAACTGTGTAATAGCACACACACAAAAGAATTAGCAGTAAATGAATTAAAGAAATAAAAAAGTGATAAAAATAGTGTGCATCTGTTTTTAAAAATTAAATTCTTCTAAAAGTGAGTCATTTTATTGAGTGGTTTGTGCAAAGAAAGTTTAGTTTTAATGCATTTAAATATTTTTCTGCACTATTTATTTCTTTTATTTCTTTTACTGTTCCATATTAAAGTTCTCTTCATTTAATCTCTCTCTTTTTATTTTTATTTTATATATCATTTAAAAAATTTATAACTACCAGACATACATAGTAACTCTTTGTCCAAAGCATCTACCCTGCAGAAGCAAGGTATATGACCAGTGAATATAGAAAATATTTTCACAGTGTCATGTACTTGTGACAACTGCCTTGAAAAAAGAATCTTTGCAGTATCATTTGAACTATGCCATTATGAAGGACTGCTCCATGGAGAAAACTTTTAGTTCCTAATAATATTTAAAATTTATCCTCAAAAAATGTCTACCCATATAAATGACCACTTTTAAACCAAGTCATGGCTTTAAATAGAAAAGTTGACGATGTTTGTAAGGGCTGAGTGATAGAATGGAGACAGAAATTCAGAGTTTGGGAAAAGAATGGAGCTTCTAGTTTCCTGCCCATTCATATAACTCTACAGATAAAGTATGTTAAGCATTTTCTCTCATATCTATCTTCTCAGACTTTGTCTGTTTGTTTTGTTTTGTTTTGTGTGGTTTTTTGCTTTGTTTGTTTTTGTTTTTGTTTTTTCCCCACATAAGGTCTCACTCTTCCATTTTCTTTGTCTATACAGGACGTACTTGAAGGCCATGTTTCTCTCAAGAATCACCTTCCATGAATTATCCATAATTTTAATTTTTAAAGAAAATAACACATTTAAAAAATATATTTACACAGGGGGAGTCAAGATGGCGGGGAAGTAGGAGGAGACACCATTTCAACCTGCACCCTAAAGTGAGCTGATTACCTACCAAAGAACTCTGATCACCCGTGAAATCAGCCTGAGATCAGAATTATACATGGCTGGATCTCTAAAGGAGCAGAAGATGCCAGTGGGCAGGTAAAGTGGAGTGGGAACGTCAGACTGATATTGGTAGATAAACAAAAGGGGGAGGGAGCCACCAGAGGCGACTGATTAGAAAATAATACCCCAATACGAGAATGCCCTGTGTCTGGGGACCAGCCTTAGCTTGGAGTCTGATTGAAAGCACTAAAAAAAAAAAAAGAGCAAAGGGTCGTAGGGGGAAATTGTGGGAATCGGGGCAGTTAGGGACAGAGGCTTAAGTCCCCGGACCCAGGACAGCCTCCCCTGGCGCTGAGCCAGAGAGAGTGAGGTGGAGAAACCAGGTCTCGGTCCCTGAGCTGCCAGCAGGCCTGAGCCACTATCTGCTGGAGAACATGTGGGGTCCGGCTCCTGTGAGGGGCTGGGAGCCTCGCCAGAGGGCATTCCTGAAACGCGCGCATCCCACACCCTCCCCTGGGAGAGGTGCTCACAGGCGCTAGCCCGGAGCTCTGGCACCCAGAAAAACCAGGCATACCCAGCCCGGGCCAGCGGGAAAATCTCAGCATGCAATCGCTGCTTGGAACATCTCTGGCTGTCTGGAGCTGCCCAGACAACCGCCACTGCCATGGTTTTGGGTACAAGGAAGAGATACTGCATCCCCAGGGACCGTGATTGGAACCTACTCTGCCAGCAGTTCTGCAGACCATTCTGAGGCTTTTCTCTGAGAGGGAGGTCTGGGTGCAGTTTGCTCTCTTCTAAACTTCCAAAAACCATCAAAGCTGTCAAGGCGAGAGAAAACTGATGAACAAACATAAAAACCTCCAGAGAAAAAAAGCCTGGAAAAAAATGGTTTCCTCAGAGCCCACCCACTTGAGGGGGGCTGGAGGACATAACTCAGGGAACATCACTGACTGAAAACCCACGTGGCAGGCCCCTTCCCCAGAAAACCAATGAGAAAGGAAAAACAAAAACAACAACAACAAAAAGAAGACAACAAGAGAACAACCATCACTACTTCATAAATACAACTTTTATTTTTAACTATTTACCACTATTCTGGTTCTTTTTTTATACATATAGATAAGTTTTTAACCTATTTACCATCACAGTGAGATGTCCAGTATATCAAATTCCTTAATAACCTTCTAACCTGAACTTTTTGATACATACACCTGTGTTTTTCTTCTGCTTTTCTATTTTTTTTAATTTTTTTAAAATTTTAATTTAGTTTAGTCTACTTTATTCTTTTTTAATTTTTATTTTCTAATATACATATAGAGTTAAACTTCAAGGTAATCCCCTTTCCCCAATCAATGCTACCCTCACAGGCAAACCAATTTTCAATCCCCCTTTACCTTAGGAAAGTTGAGTCCCTTAACAAAGACATCAAGATACATCCAGGAAGAATCAAAATAACCTTCCTCGCCCACACTGAGAATTTATAACAACACTTCCATCTTTTCCTTCCACCAGTGTTTCTGTGTATTTGTGTTTGTCCTGATAGTATATAAATCTTATATTTGGGGTCCTTTTTGACGAAGTTCTTCCTTTTTTTGCTTTTATATATATATATATTTTTTTTTTCTCTTGTCATATACTTCTATCAGTCTTTTTGTTTGTCTGTTTTTGTTTGCATACTTCATACATTTACCTTGGGGCCCATTTGGACTGAGCCTTCTCTTTTATCTTCCCTTTTTTTTCCTGTCTCTCTCTTTTTTCTTTTTCTCTTTTTTTCTATATTTCTTTTTCTTTTCTTTTTTCTCTCATTTGGGTGGGGAATCCTGATTGCACAGAAGCGTTCCAGGGTGCACCTTGACTGCACAACAGTCAATACATCCAGCCGCAACGGTTCAGTCATCTCTTACCGAAATGACTAGGAGGAGGAATACCCAACAGAAGAAAAATACAGAGGATAGACCTTCTGCAACAGAGCTAATGGCTATCAACATAGACAATATGTCGGAAAAGGAATTCAGGCTAACAATTACCCAGGCAATAGCTAGGTTGGAGAAAGCCATGGATGACCAAACAGAATTGATTAGGGCAGAACTGAAAGCCACCAGGGATGATGTTCACAATGTTAGGGCAGAACTGAAAGCCACCAGGGATGATGTTCACAATGCTCTCAATGAATTCCAATCTAATCTAAATTCTCTAAAAGCTAGGGTAACTGAGACAGAAGATAAAATTAGTGATCTGGAGGACAAACAGATAGAGAGAAAGGATCAGGAGGAAGCCTGGAACAAACAGCTCAGAAGCCATGAAAACAGAATCAGGGAAATAAATGATGCCATGAAACGTTCCAACATCAGAATTATTAGAATCCCTGAAGGGGAGGAAGAAGAAAAAAGTCTAGAAGATATAGTGGAACAAGTTGTCTATGAAAATTTTCCCAATCTCATGAATGGAAACAATGTTCATATACTAGAGGCAGAGCGGTTTCCCCCCAAGATTTTAGATTCTTGAAAGTCCTCATGACACCTGATGGTTAAAGTGAAGAATTGCAATTCTAGACAGACCCTCTTAAAAGCAGCTAGGACAAAGAGGCTCCTTACATACAGAGGAAAGCCCATTAGAATAGCGTCAGATCTGTCCAAAGAGACCTGGCAAGCCAGGAAGGGCTGGCAAAATATATTCAGAGTACTAAATGAGAAGAACATGCAGCCAAGAATACTTTATCCAGCAAGACTGACATTCAAAATGGATGGAGAGATAAAGAATTTCCAAGACCGGCAAGGCTTAAAAGACTATGCAACCACCAAGCCGACACTGCAGGAAATATTAAGGGGGGTCCTATAAAAGAAAAAAATCCTAAGAATATCATTGAGCAGAAATATAGAGACAATCTGCACACATAATGACTTCAAAGGTAACAAGATGTCAATAAAAATGTAACTATCAATAATCACTCTCAATGTGAATGGCCTAAATGCACCCATAAAATGACACAGGATTGCAGATTGGATAAAACAACAGGACCCATCCATATATTGTCTGCAAGAGACCCATTTTGAACCTAAGGATACACCCAGACTGAAAGTGAAGGGATGGAGAAGCATCTTTCATGCCAATGGGCCTCAAAAGAAGGCCGGAGTAGCGATTCTCATATCAGATAAATTAGAGTTTAAACTAAAGACTGTAGTCAGTGATACAGAAGAACACTACATAATTCTTAAAGGGACTATATGCCAAGATGATCTAACAATTGTGAATATCTATGCCCCCAGTATGGGAGCAGCCAATTACATAAGAAAACTATTAATCAAGATAAAGAGTCATATTGATATGAGTACATTAATAGTAAGAGATCTTAATACACCTCTCTCAATAATAGACAGATTATTGACCAGAAAATCAATAAAGAAATAAAAGCATTGAATGAAATATTGGACCAGATGGACCTCATAGACATATACAGAACATTCCACCCTAAAAAAACAGAATACTCATTCTTCTCAAGTGCACATAGAACCTTCTCCAGAATAGACCACATACTGGGTCACAAAGCAGGACTCAACGGATACCAAAAGACTGACATTATTCCCTACATATTCTCAGATCACAATGCTTTGAAACTGGAGCTCAATCACAAGGAAAAGTTCAGAAGGAACTCAAACACCTGGAAGCTAAAGACCACCTTGCTTAAGAATGCTTGGATCAACCAGGAGATCAAAGATGAACTTAAACAATTCATGGAAACCAATGAGAATGAAGACACTTCGGTCCAAAACCTATGGGATACAGCAAAGGCAGTTCTAAGGGGGAAATACATAGCCATCCAAGACCCACAAAAAAATTGAAAAATCCAGAATACACCAGCTGTCTCCACACCTTAAAGAACTGGAGAATCAACAACAAATCAAACCAACTCCACATGCAAGAAGGGAAATAATCAAGATTAGAGCAGAGATCAATGAGGAAGAATCCAGAGATACAGCAGAATGTATCAATGTAACTAGAAGCTGGTTTTTTGAAAGAATCAGTAAGATCAATAAACCATTGGCCACACTAATCCAAAAGAAAAGGGAGAAAGCCCAAATTAATAAAATTATGAATGAAAAGGGAGAGATCACAACAAACACCAAGAAAATAGAAACAATCATCAGAAATTATTACCAACAGTTATATGCCAATAAGCTAAGCACCTAGATGAAATAATGCATTCCTGGAAAACTATAAACTCCCAAAATGGAACCAGGAAGAAATTGACAACCTGAATAGACCGATATCTAGTAACGAGATCGAAACAGTGATCAAAAACCTCCGAAAAACTAAGAGCTCAGGACCTGACGGATTCGCTGGAGAATTCTACCAAACGTTCAGAGAAGAAATAACACCAATTCTCCTGAAGCTGTTTCAAAAAATTGAAGCAGAAGGAAAACTTCCAGACTCTTTTTATGAAGCCAAAATTACCCTGATCCTCAAACCAGGCAAAGACCCTATGAAAAAGGAGAGTTTCAGACCAATATCACTGATGAATATAGATGCTAAGATTGTCAACAAGATCCGGGGCGCTTGGGTGGCTCAGTGGGTTAAGCCGCTGCCTTCGGCTCAGGTCATGATCTCAGGGTCCTGGGATCGAGCCCCGCATCTGCTCAGCGGGGAGCCTGCTTCCTCCTCCCTCTCTCTCTGCCTACTTGTGATCTCTGTCTGTCAAATAAATAAATAAAATATCTAAAAAAAAAAAAAAAAAAGATTGTCAACATGATCCTAGCAAACAGGATCCAGCAGCACATTAAAAAGATTATCCACCATGACCAGGTGGGATTCATCCCTGGGTTACAAGGATGGTTCAACATTTGCAAATCAATCAATGTGACAGAACAAATCACTAAGAGAAGAGAGAAGAACCACATGGTCCTCTCAATTGATGCAGAAAAAGCATTTGACAAAATCCAGCATCCATTCCTGATTAAAACGCTTTAAAGTATAGGGATAGAGGGAACATTCCTGAACTTCATAAAATCTATCTATGAAAGACCCACAGTAAATATCATCCTCAATGGGCAAAAGCTCGCAGCCTTTACGTTGAGATCAGGAACACGACAAGGATGCCCATTCTCACCACTCTTGTTCAACATAGTATTAGAAGTCTTAGCACCGGCAATCAGACAACAAAGAGAAATAAAAGGTATCCAAATTGGAAATGAAGAAGTCAAATTCTCTCTCTTTGCAGATGACATGATTCTTTATATGGAAAATCCCAAAGACTCCACCCCCAAACTACTACAACTCATATAGCAATTCAGTAATGTGGCAGGATACAAAGTCAATGTACAGAAATCAGTGGCTTTCTTATACACTAACAATGAAAATACAGAAAGGGAAATTAGAGAATCGATTCCATTTACTATAGCACCAAGAACCATAAGAAACCTGGGAATATTCCTAACCAAAGAGGTAAATGATCTGTAGTCGAGGAACTACAGAACACTCATGAAAGAAATTGAAGAAGACACAAAAAGATGGAAGACCTTTCCATGCTCTTGGATCGGAAGAATAAACATTGTTAAAATGTCTATACTGCCTAGAGCAATCTATACTTTTCATGCCATTCCGATCAAAATTCCACCGGTATTTTTCAAAGAGCTGAAGCAAATAATCCTAAAATTTGTATGGAATCAGAAGAGACCCCGAATTGATAACAAATGTTGAAAAACAATTTTCAGCATTACGTTACCTGATTTCAAGCTTTACTACAAAGCTGTGATCACCAAGACAGTGTGGTACTGGAATAAAAACAGACACATAGACCAATGGAACAGAATAGAGAACCCAGATATGGACCCTCAACTCTATGGTCAAATAATCTTCGACAAAACAGGAGAAAATATATAGTGGGATAAAGACAGTCTCTTCAATAAATGGTGCTGGGAATACTGGACAGCTATATGTAGAATGAAACTTGACCATTCTCTTACTCCGTACACAATGATAAACTCGAAATGGATAAAATTCCTCAACATGAGACAGGAATCCATCAGAATCCTAGAGAAGAAGATAGGCAGTAACTTCTTTCATATTAGCCACAGCAACATCTTTCAAGATATGTCTCCAAAGGCCAAGGAAACTAAAGTGAAAATGAATATTTGGGACTTCATCAAGATTAAAAGCTTCTGCACAGCAAAGGAAACTGTCAACAAAACAAAAAGACAACCCACGGAATGGGAGAAGATATTTGCAAATGACAGTACAGACAAAAGGTTGATATCCGGGATCTATAAAGAACTCCTCAAACTCAACACACACAAAACAGATAATCATATCAAAAAATGGGCAGAAGATATGAACAGACACTTCTCCAATGAAGACATACAAATGGCTATCAGACACATGAAAAAATGTTCATCATCACTAGCCATCAGGGAGATTCAAATTAAAACCACATTGAGATATCACCTTATACCAGTTAGAATGGCCAAAATTAGCAAGACAGGAAACAACGTGTGTTGGAGAGGATGTGGAGAAAGGGGAACCCTCTTCCACTGTTGGTGGGAATGCAAGTTGGTGCAGCCACTTTGGAGAACAGTGTGGAGATTCCTCAAGAAATTAAAATTTTTTTTTTTTTAAGATTTTATTTATTTATTTATTTGACAGAGAAAGAGATCACAAGTAGGCAGAGAAGCAGGCAGAGAGAGAGGAGGAAGCAGGCTCCCTGCGGAGCAGAGAGCCCGATGCGGGGCTCGATCTCAGGACCTTGAGATCATGACCTGAGCCGAAGGCAGCGGCTTAATCCACTGAGCCACCCAGGCGCCCCTCCTCAAGAAATTAAAAATAGAGCTTCCCTGTGACCTGCAATTACACTGCTGGGTATTTACCCCAAAGATACAGATGTAGTGAAAAGAAGAGCCATCTGTACCCCAATGTTTATAGCAACAATGGCCACGGTCGCCAAAGTGTGGAAAGAACCAAGATGCCCTTCAAAGGACGAATGGATAAGGAAGATGTGGTCCATACACGTGATGGAGTATTATGCCTCCATCAGAAAGGATGAATACCCAACTTTTGTAGCAACATGGATGGGACTGGAAGAGATTATGCTGAGTGAAATAAGTCAAGCAGAGAGAGTCAAGTATCATATGGTTTCACTTATTTGTGGAGCATAACAAAGAACATGGAGGACATGGGGAGATGACGGGGAGAAGGGAGTTGAGGGAAACTGGAAGGGGAGATGAACCATGAGAGACTATGGACTCTGAAAATCAACCTGAGAGTTTTGAAGGGGCGGGAAGTGGGAGTTTGGGGAACCAGGTGTTGGGTAATAGGGAGGGCTCATATTGCATGGAGCACTGGGTGTGGTGCAAAAACAATGAATACTGTTACCCTGAAAATAAATTAATTAATTAATTTAAAAAAAGAAAGAAAATGTACATCTAACACTTACATTATTATCTGTTAATATTTTGACATATTTGCTTCAGAGTTCTTTTTAAGAACTCAAATGTTAACAATGCATGTTCAAAAAAATATATATTTACACACATGTGTGTTGCTACATATACGAGTATTATTATGTATGTTTATACAGGGATTGATAGATGAAGGAAAAGGGAGGGGAAAGAAAAGAGAAGAGTTCTATCATAACATTAATCTTTCATCTTCCATTCATCTTTCATATACTTAGAGATACAAACATGTATGAAAAGAGGACAGTATTTTTTTCTATGTTTAATGCAGCATTAGAAATGATTTCCACAACAGATAAATTTAAGTGATCAGAAAAATGTCTGAAAGAGAGAGAGAGAGAGAGACATATTAGGCTGTGAATCCAATGTGTTATATTTCTTTGTGTCTATGAATATAAAATTTTAGCTAAACCTTCAGTAGAATTGGTGATTTTATGTTTAATTAAAAATCATTTAAGTCACTGAATATATTGTCCAGGAAATAGGACAAGAAAAAGGAAAAAAGTATTCCTGGATTATCTCTTCAGCCTGGATTGTAGATCTTGATTTCTTCACTTTAATTTCCTATGTTTGCATCTGTTAAAAAGTAGTAGTTTGTGTCCAAAATCCTAATATGCTATTAGCACTTGAAAAGTTCTAAGCAAATAATAATTATAAATTTTTAATGCTGCTTTTGAGAACTACACGATAACAAAGTGTGGTTAATATGTTACCCTTTGAAAATCCACAAATAACTTACTTAAGGAATCTGCTTGGAATAATGTTTTTGAAAGTAATTTCTCTATTATAGTCCTCAAAATCATTCTCTAGTGGATACCTTGAGCTGAGAAACTTGAACATATTTCTGTGCTTAGAATATTATAGAGGTCAATAAAAAAGAGAGAAAAATAAATGACTCCCTTGAAAAGAGACATATTGATATCGTTAGTGGTTTAGTTGAGGCCAACAAAAATCTTTTTATGTATTATATTTGAAGTTTTTAGAAATAAAATATTTATAAATTTATTAATGCAAAACTCACCAAATACCCATCGTCTAAACACAATAAATTTGCCATAATATGTGTCATATGGTGTAATTATTTATTGCCTTTACAAAATGTTTCTCTGTACCTGTTAGGGGAGGGAAACAGCTAAGTAAAAGAAATATTTCTCCCTTCATGGACCCTATGTGCTGCTCTAAACTTTATGTATGAGGTCCCATCAGCGAAAGGGCCCCTTGACTATTGCCTATTCAGAGAACCCATCCCTGTTTTCCTGGGAGCTGGTCTAACTGATGTTGACAAAATTTATGGAGGCACTTTCCTGGACTATGTTCATTTCTTTTTATGTTACGGTTTTTACAACTACTTTTAATAGAGTAAAATAGCATATATTCAGAAATAGTTGTTATCAAAGTCCAATAAGAAAAACAGAAAACTAACAGCAATTTCAAACAGAGAAATATAAAACATGTCTAAAAAGTATTGACTGGGACGCCTGGGTGGCTCAGTGGTTTAAGCCGCTGCCTTCGGCTCAGGTCATGATCTCAGGGTCCTGGGATTGAGTCCCACATTGGGCTCTCTGCTCGGCAGGGAGCCTGCTTCCCTCTCACTCTCTCTGCCTGCCTCTCGGCCTACTTATGATCTCTCTCTGTCAAATAAATAAATAAAATCTTTAAAAAAATTAAAAAAAATAAAAAGTATTGACTAGACTTATTGTGGAAATCGTTTTGCAATAATATATACAAATATTGAATCATTATGATATACACCTGAAACTAATATAATGTTGTATGTCAATTTTATCTCAATGTAAAAAGAAGAAAAATGTTGAAAGGGATGAGTGAGCAAAAGGGAGCATAGAAAAGTAAGAAAATAAGAACAAAAAGTAAGTAAGTTAAGCCAAAATTCAGGAACCTGTACATGCTCTAGTTCTGAAAACCATGAGTTGCCATCTGCTACTGGTGAAGAGACTCTTACCAACACTGTTGAAAACTTCGAGGAAGCACTTTCTCTTGGAACTAGAATGTTGTAAGAGGCTTAGTAAGTTCAAGGACAACTGGAGTTGAGAATCAACAATGGCACCATCTCTATAGTAGCCACCAGTTACTATATATTATACATATCTATGTATAATATATAGCTATGTATGCCTCATTTTCCTCTGCGAGAAATGCAGAAACTACTTGAGTGATATCTACACATTGGATGACTGTGAAAATATCTACATTGAAACAGGTAATAAAGGCTGAAAGACACTTTTGCAATAAAGCTCACCCACACACCACCTTAAAAATGGGAGGGGATCCTTCAACTCCTAGGTTTTCCCTGAAGAGCAAAGGGTTTGCACCACACATACAACAACCCAGCTTTTATGCTGCCACCCATGGGACAAGGGCCTAAATCACCCATCTCTGATAGCCAACAGGATTCAGCATTCCTGAGTTCCACAGGACTACTAAACCAAGAAGGAAGTTTCAAACAGGCTCTAAAACATTTCTTGCAGTTATCTCCCACTGGCACAGGGCAGAGGCAGAAGGGAAAATGCCTATTTCTTACTCTGTACAAGATATTTGACTGCATACTTTCCCAGCTGCTGCTGAGGTTCCAGCTTCTAGGCAGGCTGAATATGGGAGTTGACTGAGATCCTTTTGGGAACCTGATAGACTAGTTAGCATGTCCCCTATTGTCTAGAACTCCAACAATAAAATCAAGTCTCCAGCTTCTCTCTGGAAGGAGTTTGTTCACAAATCTAGCACCACACCTGTTAAATGGGAGAGATGTTAAAAGAAGTTTTTCAAGTTGAAATAAAAGGGAGGAGGAGTCAAGATGGCAGAGAAGTAGCAGGCTGAGACTACAGGAGATCAGCTAGACAGCTTATCTAAACATTGAAAACACCTACAAATCCAACAGGATATCGAAGAGAAGAAGAACAGCAATTCTAGAAACAGAAAATCAACCACTTTCTGAAAGGTAGGACTGGTGGAGAAGTGAATCCAAGATGACGGGAAGATAGACCATGGGGGGAGGGGCTGGCTCCCAGCAAGTGGCAGAGCAACGGAGCACAAAATCAGGACTCTGATTTACCTACATTAGAATCACATTTACCTACATTAGAATAAACTAGTTAAGATACTTTGTCTACATGTAAATGAATGCATATAGATATGCAAATATATGCATCTAATATACATATATATGTTATATGTATATGTGTGTATATTCTTTGAAGCATTTTCAGGTTTAATCTTTGCAAAGGTTATAAGCTTAAACAAACCAAGATAATTTATAGCAAGAAAAAATAGAATTGTTTTGTATAATTTGTTCCATTTTAGAGATCTGATTCAATTTCCAGTTTGCCAGAAGTCCTTAGCTGCTTCACAGATAATAAATAGATGATGCCTTAGTCAATCCTGCTGAGTACCACTTGCAGGCATTATAAATATCCATTTTTTTTTAGTATCAGTAACACTAATTTTCCTTCTACTCTTTTTGGATGCCTGGTTACAAAGCATATAAATAAGTATACATATAAAGGAAAGCATATATATGTATATAAAATAATACAAATATATAATATAAATGTAAATAATAATTTTATAAAAATAAAGTAAATACAACATAAATATAAATGTTTTAATAAAATAAAATATAACATAAATAAAAATATAATAAAAATAAAATATATTAAAATCATATATGATTTTCTACTTTTTTTTCAGATACATATATATATAATATATAAATAAAGATACATTCGTTTTATAGAATTAAATGCTTGGTGTAATACTTATATATGTTCTATCATCCTCTTATTTTTCTTTTGTTATAGAAACCCCCAATCCCCTGATTTTATGTCTTAGTTATCCATTGACTTCCTAACTAAATACCATATTTCCCATTTTTTTTTTTTGCAACTATGTGTGGCCACGTGATTAAGTTCTTGTTAATGAAATGTAAGTAATAGTAACTCTCAGGATGTTTATCCTGAGCTTTTGCTCTCTTTCTTTCTTCCTAGGGCTTGGAATACTTATATGCAGTGGTGACTAAAGGTTTGACACTACAGACAAGTATAGTACTATCAAAGAAGGTGAAGCAATAAGATTGAAAGACTCGGATTTTTAATGAGCTGATGAAGCTACAGATTCACCTCTTCTGAACTATTTTGTAAAAATAAAGAAATTTCAGTCCTATTTAAAAATGTATATTTTGAGATTCTTTATTAAGGCAATTTAGACTACTTTCTAAATAATACATTTGATTTAAAAATATCAAAATAATAGATTACTTCAAATCATTCTAAATTTCTTTAGGAAATATGAATAGAGATCATGCAGAGTGTTTTCTGGTGATAATTTTACCACTTTCTATGTCTTAGAAATTTTCTTTGACCCTTTATATATCTGAGAAGCATGACTGAGAAGCATAATATGTATCACTTCACTTTTATTTAAATAATTTTCAAAGTAATGAGTTAGTATAAGTAAAGTTTCACTCTGAAGGTGAAGAGAATATAGATTTTCATGTAAGTTCTGAATAATTTTAACTCTTCCTCCAGAAAAATGTTTAAAAACTTTTCAATATGCTAATATATATAATATTTAACATTAATTTCTATTAAATAGGAGGTGGCGAGATAAAGTGAAATCATTTTTTTTTAATCCGTTAAACAAGAGCAGACAAAAAAATATCAGAAATCTACAGCTAAAATCATCCTTAATGGTGAGAAGCTAGATGCATTTCCTGTAAGATCAGGAACAATGAAGAGATGTTTTTCTTGCCTCTACTATTTAAAATCATACTGGAAATCCAAGCCAATGTAATGAGAAAAGAATATAAAATAAAGGCAATACAGATTGGAAAAGAAGAACTAAAAGTCTTTTTTCATAAATGACAGAATTTCTAACTAGAAAATCCCAAAGAAATGACAAAACAAATCTCCTACAGCTACTAAGACATTATGGCAAGGCTGTGGGATACAACATTAATATATTGTGAAATTGAAAACAAAGTGCCATTTATATCAGCACGAAACTGAGGGAAACACTTAAATATAAATCTAGCAAAATATGTAAAGGAAAACTACAAAACTCTGATGAAAGAAATCAACGACCTGAAGAAATGATGAGATAGTCCATCTTAATACATATATAGAGTCAATATTGTTATGCATCAGTTTTTCTATAAATCGTCTGTAGATTTAGTGGAATCTCAATGAAAATTCTCATGGACATCAAAAAATGAATATAGAGTTTATATTGAAAGGAAAAAGAGTCACACTTGGCAACATGGTACTGAAGAAGAAAAAGTCAGTGACTTACTATTCAGTTTCAAGACTTACCATAAAATTAAACATCAAAATAATATGGTGCTAGGAAAAGAAAAGACAAATTATTGACTGGCACAAATTGAGAAACCAGAAATAGAGCCACACACATATATTTACCTAATCTTTGACAAAGGAGCAAAAACAACTCAATGAATAAAATTTTGCCTTTTGATAAATGGCACTGGAACAACTAGAACCCTAGTTTATCAAAAAAATCCTATATCTAGACATAGACCTTATACTCTTTGAAAGGAAACAAACAAACAAAAAAACCAAGCCCACCCCCACCCAAAATCAAACAAACAAACAAAAAAGCCTCCAACTAGATCATAGAACTAAATGCAAAATACAAAACTATAAAACTTAAGAACATCTAGGTGGCTTTAGATTCCACAATGACTCTTTAGATAAAATTAAAAAGGCATAATCCATGAAAGAGAAAGTTGAAAGTTGGACTTCACTAAACTTAAAAACTTCTATTCTGTGGAGACAACATTAAGAGAATGAAAATATAAGCAAAAGATGGGGAGAAATCTTTGGACAACATGTATCTAAGTGCTGATATCCAAAATATACAAAGAACCATCAGAGCTCAAAGAGGACATAAACAAACCAACTGAACAATGTATAAAAGATCTAAAGAAATGTCTCACTGAAGAAGACATACATCTGGCTGGCAAATATACATATAAAGACATATTCAACATCACGTGTCATGACAGAGGATGTTTTTGGCTCAGAGGAGACTACAGTTGCCCAGGTGGTGACTTCCAATTGCTCAGAAGCATTCCAGGGTGCACCTTGCCTGGATCACAGTTGATATATTCAGCTACATATCCCCTCAACCACCTCTCACCAAAATGACTAGGGGAGGAACACCCAACAGAAGAAAAATTCAGACTGTGTCCTCTTCATCAGAGCTACTGGATAGGGACATAAACAGTGTGTCAGAAAGGGAATTCAGGGTAACAATTATCCAGGCAATGACTGGTTGGAGAAAACCACTAGTGACAACTTAGAATCTCTAAGGGCAGAAGTGAAAGCTGCCCAGGAAGAAGTTAAAATGCTATCAGTGAGATCCAATCTAATCTAAATACTCTAATAGCTAAGGTAACCAAGGCAGAAGATAGAATTATTTATTTAGAGGACAAACTGATAGAGAAAAAAGATCAAGAGGAGGCCTGAAAGAAACAGCTTAGAAACCATGAAAACAGAATTAGGGAAATAAATGATGCCATGAAATGTCTCAACATCAGAATTATTGGGATCCCTGAGAGGGAGGAGAAAGAAAGAAGACTAGAAGATATAGTTGAACAAATTCTCCATGAAAATTTTCCCAGTCTGGGGAATGGAATCAGAATTTATGTCCTAGAGACAGAAAGATCACCCCCTCAAGATCAATGACTCTAAAAGACCTTGGGACACTTGTTTGTGAGACTGATGAATCATAATTTTGGACAAGAGTTCCTGAGGGTGGCTAGGGGGAAGAGATTCCTTACGTACAGAGAAAGGTCCATCAGAATAATGTCACACCTGTCCAGAGAAACCTGGCAAGCTGGAAAGGGCTAGCAAGACTACGCCAAAACAATGAACACTGTTATGCTGTAAATAAACAAATAAAAAATTAAAATAAAAAAAAAGACATATTCAGGGCACTAAATAAGAAGAACACACAGCCAAGACCACTTTATCCACCAAGGCTGACATTCAAAATGGATGGTGAGATAAAGAGCTTCCAAGACTGGCAAGGTCTAAAATTTAGAGTATGTGACCACCAAGCTGGCAGTACAAGAAATATTAAGGGAGTTTCTATAAAAGAAGAAAGAACCCAAGAGTGTCATAGAACAGAAATTTATAGAGACAAGCTATAGAAACAAGGACTTTACAGGCAACATGATGTCAATAATAACATACCTTTCAATAATCATTCTCAACATGAACAGCCAAAATGCTCCCATAAAATGGCACAGGGTTGCAGATTGGATAAAATGACAGGACTGTCCATATGTTGTCTACAAGAGACCCATTTGGAACCTAAGTATATATCCAGACTGAGAGTGAAGGGATGGAGAAGGATCTTTCATGCCAACGGGCCTCAAAAGAAAGCTGGGGTAGTGATTCTCATATCAGATAAACTAGATTTTAAACTAAAGACTAGCCAGAAACAAAGAAGGACACTACATCATTCTTAAAGGGTTACGCACCAAGAACATCTAACAATTGTAAATATTTATGCCCCCAATACAGGAGCAGCCAACTACATAAGTCAACTGTTAATCAAGATAAAGAGTCATATTGATATGAATACATTAATAGTAGGGGATCTTAGCATGCCACTATTAGTAATAGACAGATCATCCAAGCAGAAAATCAATAAAGAAACAAGAGCATTGAATGATGCATTGGGCCAGATGGATCTCATAGATATATACAGAATATTCCATGCTAAAACAACAGAATACTCATTCTTCTCGAGTGCACATGGAACTTTCTCCAGAATAGATGACATACTGGGTCACAAATCAGGGCACAACCAATACCAAAAGATTGAGAATATTCCCTGCATATTCTCAGAGCACAATGTTTTAAAACTGGAACTCAACCACAAGAAAAAGTTTGGAAGGAATTCAAACACTTGGAAGCTAAAGACCACCTTGCTTATGAATGTTTGGATCAGGGGACACCTGAATGGCTTCGGGGGTTAAGCCTCTGCCTTTAGCTCAGGTCATGATCTCGGGGTCCTGGGATCAAGGCCCACATCGGGCTCTTGCTCAGCAGGGAGCCTGCTTCTCCCTCTCTCTCTCTGCCTGCCTCTCTACCTACTTGTGATCTCTCTCTCTCTCTGTCAAATAAATAAATATTGTTTTTAAAGATGTTTGGATCAACCATGAAATCAAAGAAGAAGTTAAACAATTCATGGAAACTAATGAGAATGAAGACACTTTGATCCAAAATGTATGTGATACAGCAAAGATGGTCCTAAGGAGGAAATACATAGCCATCCAAGCCTCACTCAAAAAATTAAAAAATCCCAGATAATAACTCTCTTTACGCCTTAAAGAACTGGAGAATCAACAACAAATTAAGCCAGCCCCACACACAAGAAGGGAAATAATCAAGATTAGAACAGAGATTAATGAGACAGAAACTAGAGATACAGTAGAACACAACAATGAAACTAGAAGCTGGTTATTTGAAAGAATCAATAAGATTATAAACCACTGTCCAAACTAATCCAAAATAAAAGAGGGGACCCAAATTAATAAAATTATGAATGAAAGGGAGAAATCATGACTAACACCAAGGAAATAGAAACATTCATCAGGAATTATTATCAACAGTTATATGCCAATAAGTTAAGCGACATAGACAAAATGGATGCATTCCTAGAAACTCATAAGCTTCCAAAACTGAATCAGGAAGAAATTGATAACCCAAACAGACAAATATCTAGTAACAATTTTGAAGCAGTGATCAAAAACCTCACAAAAAACAAGAAGAGTCCAGGACTTGATGGATTCCCTGGGGAATTCTACCAAACATTCAATGAAAGTATAATACCTATTCTCCTGAAGCTGTTTCAAAAATTAGAAACAGAAGGAAAACTTACAGACTCTTTTTATGAAGCCAGCATTACCCTTATCACCAAACCAGGCAAAGACCCCATCAAAAAGGAGAATTTCAGACCAATATACCTGAAGAATATGGATGTCAAGATTCTCAATAAGATCCCAGCTAATAAAATCCAAAAATACATTAAAAAGGTTATCCACCATGACCAAGGGGATTTATCCAGGGGATGCAAGCATGGTTCAACATTCACAAATCAATCAATGTGATAGAACAAATTCATAAAAGAAGAGAGAGGAACCGCATGGTCCTCTCAACTGAGGCATAAAAAGTATTTGACAAGATACAGCATCCGTTTCTGATTAAAACTCTTCAAAGTATAGGGATAGAGGGAACATTCCTTAACTTCATAAAATCTATTTATGAAAAACCCACAGTGAATACCATCCTCAGTGGGGAAAAGCTGACAGCCTTCCCTTTGAAATCAGGGACATGGCAAGGATGTCCATTCTCACCACTGTTGTTCAACATAGTGCTAGGTGTCCTAACAACTACAATCAGACAACAAAATGAAATAAAAGGTATTCAAATTGGCAAAGAAGACACACGCTCTCTCTTCACAGATGACATGATACTTTATAAGGAAAACTCAAAAGACTCTATCCCCAAACTACTAGAACTCATACAACAATGCAGTAATGTGGCACGATATAAAATCAATCCACAGAAATTAATTGCTTTTTTACACACTATGAAAATATAGAAAGGGAAATCAGAGAATCGATTCCATTTACTATAGCACCACAAACCATAAGATATTTGGGAATAAACCTAACCAAAGAGGTAAAGGATCCATACTCAAGGAACTACAGAACACTCATGAAAAAATTGAAGATGACACAAAAATATGGAAGAGCATTCCATGCTCATGGAATAATAAACATTATTTATAATGTTTATATAAACAGAAGAATAAACATTGTTAAAACGCATATACTGCCTAGAGCAATATATACTTTCAATGCCATCCCCATCAAAATTCCACTGGCATTTTTCAAAGAGCTGGAACAATGAACCCTACAATTTATATAGAACTAGAAGAGACCCCAAATTAAGTGAGCCCAGATATAGACCCTCAACTCTATGATCAAATAATCTTCAACAAAGCAGGAAAATATATCCACTGGAAAAAAGACAGTCTTTTCAACAAATGGTGCTGGGAAAATTGAACAGCTCTGTATAGAAGAATGAATCTCGGCCATTCTTTTACACCATACACAAAGATAAACTCAAAATGGATAAAAGAGCTCAATGTAAGGCAAGAATCCATCAAAATCCTAGAGGAGAATATAGTCAGCGACCTCTTTGACATCAGCCACAGCAACTTCTTTCAAGACATGTCCCCAAAGGCAAGGACACAAAACCAAAAATGAACTTTTGGACTTCATCAAGATAAAAAGTTTCTCCACAGCAAAGGAAACAGTCAACAAAACAAAGAGGCAACCCAAGGAGTGGGAGAAGATATTCGCAAATGACACTACAGACAGAGGGCTGATATCCAAGATCTATAAAGAACTCCTCAAACTCAACACACACAAAACAGATAATCACATCAAAAATGGGCAGAAGACATGAACAGACACTTCTCCAAAGACATATAAATCACTAACAGACACATGAGAAAATGTTCATCATCATTTGCCATCAGGGAGACTCAAATCAAAACCACATTGAGATACCAACTTACACCAGTTAAAATGGCCATAATAAATAAGACAGTAAACAATAAATGTTGGAGAGGATGTGGAGAAAGGGGAACGCTCTTACACTATTGGTGGGAATGCAAGTTGGTACAGCCACTTTGGAAAACAGCATGGGGATTCCTCAAACAATTAAAAATATAGCTACCCTATGACCCTGCAATTGCACTACTGGGTGGGTATTTACCCTAAAGATACAGGTACAGTGAAAAGATGGCCATCTGTACCCCAATGTTCATAGCAGTAATGGCCACAGTTGCCAAACTGTGGAAAGAACCAAGATGCCCTTCAACAGACAAATGGATAAAGAAAAAATGGTCCATATATACAATGGAGTATTATGCCTCGATCAGAAAGGATGAATACCCAATTTTTGTATCAACATGGATGGGACTGGAAGAGATTAGGCTGAGTGAAATAAGTCATGCAGAGAGAGCCAATTATCATATGGTTTCATTTACTTGTGGGGCATAAGGAATAACATTGGGAGATGGAGGGGTGAAGTGAGTTGGGGGAAATTGGAGGAGGAGACAAACCATGAGATACTGTGAATCTGAGAAACAAACTTAGGGTTTTGGAGGGGAGGGAGGTGGGGGTTGGGTGTGCCCAGTGGTGGGCATTAAGAAGGGCACATATTGCATGGAACGCTGGGTGAGGTGCATAAACAATGAATGTTGGAACACACACACAATAAATAAAAAAAAGAAAAAGGAAAAGGAAAAAAAGTCACATGTCACATTGGAATTGTAAATCAATGCAATGAGATTTCACTACACATTTTTTTTAGAGTGGCTAAAATCTAAAACACTAAAAATATGAATGGTGATGTGGATTAGCAATAAGAATTTACATTCATTGATGGTGGAAAGGCAAATAGAACAGCGACTTTGGAAGACAGTTTGATAGTTTCTTACAAAACTAATCTAGTATGATTCAACAATAGAAACACTATAAATTTATTCAATTAAGTTAAAAAAAAATCTTGACTCAAAAAAGTGGACACAAATGTTTATAGCAGCTTTTTTCATAACTGTCAAAAATTGGAAACAACTAAGATGTTCTTCAATAAATTAGTGAAAAAAAGGTGGTACATCCATTCAATGGACTATTACATAGTGATATAAAGAATTGAGCTAATGAACTATGAAAGGACACAAAGAAAGCTTGAACTCATACTTTTAAGTATAAGAAGCCTGTCTGAAAATGTTACATATTGTATGCTTCCAACAATATAATATTCTGGGATCGGAAAAATGCAGAGACAGTTAAAGATAATGGTTGCCAGAGTGTCGGCTAAAGGAGAGATGAATAGGGGCAAATAGGAGATTTTAAGGTGGTAAAACTATTCTCTCTGATACTTTAATGGTGGAGAAATTAAGGACCATGTAATAAACCCCAATGTAAACTCTGTACTTCAGCTAATAATAATATGTCAATATTGGGTTTCCATTTACAAAAGCTCTTCTACAGTAATGCAAAACTTTAATAATATAGGGAACTTAATAGTAATAATAGAGGGAACTTTGTGTGGTTGGGGTACAGGAGGTATCTGGTCACTCAAGGTTTTCTGTGCACTTTTTCTATAAAACTAAAAATGTTCTAAAAATTAAAGTCAATTAAAAAATAAATAACCTGATTTATAAAATACTAAAATGTTCAAAATATTTTTAGATTTACTCATTCATGTATTTGATAACTGTAGTATTTATATATATCTTTAAAATACTTATGAGGAAATGTTAAGGTTTTTTTCTTTCACTCTAGTTGGAAAACTCAGTGACCTTTACTTCTTAACCATATATTCTGTGCTAAAATGTTGCTGCCTTCAATTATTTTACCCTCTTCCACAATTAATAAAATAAAACATTTAGCAGAGAAAAAGTCATATCTGAGTTTTAAAAATATGTGAAAGCATAATTAAGTTAGATAAAACAAGAAGAGATTAAACTCCAAAGTGAAAGAGCTACAGGATTAGAGTTAGAAGCAAAATATACAAATAAAATGAAAATAAAAATGTTGGATGTCATATCTTATTCTTAATCCAATGGAATCTCCCAGGAATTTAAGGAATTTTAAAAATATTGGGTGTTTACAACTTTTAAAATATGATAATTGTTGTTATGAACACTAGGTGTTTTATGTAAGGGATGAATTACTCAATTTTACTCCTGAAACCAATACTACACTATTTGTTAACTAATTAGAATTTAAATAAAAACCTGAAACAAACAAGAGCAACCACAAAAGAAATCCATTTGAATTGTGATACTAGCTTTGTAATTTGATAAGTGTCCTTATCTCTCTAACCTTCATTTTCACTTTAAAATAATAATTGGACCAAGACTTGGATTTTTGAGTGTTTATATATATTAGGCTATGAACTAGAGCCTTAAAAAAATTGTCTCATTACTGAAAAATAAATAAATAAATAATCAAATAAATAATAAAATAAGGCTTGCAAATATAAAACCTCTGTCTCTGAAGTGTCCTTAATACCATCCCACTGATGAGGCTACCGTATGTCTGCCCAGCTGTTTCCATCTACTGTTTCCTTCACTTGTACCTTATTCTGCTATTATCTCCTTTTTTTTTTTTTTTAACTACCTTCAGAATCATGCTTTCCGTTAGCTTTTTTTCCCCCCTTCCTAAAATACTCTGAGGCCTGTTTTATTCTAAGTCCTTGGTATGTATCAGGGCCAGGAAAAGAAAAAAAAAAAAATGGGGGAGGGGTGAAATATAAAACCTCAATACTTTTTAAAATATTTCCCATGTGGATGAGTTGGGGAGGTGAAATGAGAGAAAAGGGAATGTAGTAGTCATGTCGAACCATGTACAAAGGGAATGCCAAGGAACCCTGGCTGAAAATGTCTACACACAAGATACATCAAAAATCATTCCCTGTGGGTGTGGACTCAAGGAATGGAAACAGGCCAGGCTGGTTGCCAGTGAAGGAAATTCCTGTGCTTTGAGCTGAAATCCCTGAGTAGGGACTATGTTTGAGTAGTTGCCTTTTAAAACTCTCCCTAATGCTGAACTTTATACTTTAGATGAAGATTTAGATTTCTAAGTTCTAGTTGGACTTTTCTATAACAAAAACAAAACTGTCATCTAAAAATTAGATCTGTTTTACTCTCCATGAACCTTGATATCTTCTTCTTCTTATCTCTCAATTCAAATACCACTCCCTAGTCATTCTCACTAGAAAGCCAAGATTTATTTATGATTTCTTCATTTTCCCACTCTTACATCTAAATTATATATCAAACCAATAAATGGACTATAATCTGTACTTAAAATGCACTTTTTAAAAACTACTGGCAAGGGAACTCAGGGGCAGTGACTTCATGAAAAATTATCCTGTTGTTTTCCTTAATACTTAGTTGCAAGCTCTGTTTGGGCAGAGCCATTTAGTTTTTGCTTGTTATTGAATGCCCAGCACTAAAGATATGACTGGTATATAGCTGGGGCATAAACCTTTCTGGAATGAATTATCAAGTTAGTTAAACATTATTCAAGAGCAAGAAATAAGCTCCACTCCCCCCACCCCAAACCCTTATGATAAATCTAGGTTGTAGATATGGGAAACCTGTTTTTAAAATTCATTGTTAAAAATTACTGTTACCGAGGTCTGCAAATAGCATAGACATTTCCTACTAAAGATGGAAATGTGTTATCAATAGTCTTTAGTGAAAATTTTAGTAACATTTAGATACTGAAAGGTAGATCTGAGGTCTAGTTTGGGAAGAGGAATGGGAGGAAGTGCTATTTGCCCTCCATAGAGTGATAATGAAATGGGGAAATACAGGTTGGTCCACAAGGAGATGTCAGGAAGAAGTAGTGAATGAAGACTGAAAATAGTTATTTTGGAAGAAAGCCAAGGTAGAATGTCCTATGAGAAAGTCCCCAGCCGGAAGAATGAGGGTTCTAAGTTCTATGTAGTAATACCATTATAGTGCCCCAAATTCTATTATACAGATCAGTCTTGTGTCAGCTGTATTTTTAGTAATGAAGGAGCAATCACTCACCCAAAACTCAATTTTAAATTATGTTAAAATTTTAATAAAATCTTAATTATATTAAAATTAATCACACATGCATATTTTAACATTATATATAAATTAAGTTATTTCCTGTTGATTTATTTATAAGCCATAGTTTATTAAAAATTGGAAAAAGGAATAAATATCTAGAAAAGCTAAATTGCATATTTATTAAATTAGAATTTATTAAAATTTTATAAAATTATTAAATTAAAATTTATTGACATTTCTTAAAATTTCAAGCAAAAATCTAATCTTATTTAAGGTGTTCTATACAAAACAGTTCATACTAACTTTTTATTATATTAAATAAATTCATAAACAAAGTTCAACTGTATACCAACAATTTAATTCCAATTTTCAGACAAATGTTTTGACTATCATAATGCAGCTCAGGAAGTTACAAATGTCTCCTATAATTAGTTTATTATGAAATTTATTTAGTATAATTATGTAAACTGTTGATTAAATATTGTGAATTTCATGAATATTTTTATTAAGAATTCAGACAATGCCTGGTTAACATTGTAATAATTTTATAGAAATCCCCAATAAATTCAGTTTTCATTTTAAATATTGCAATATAAGTATTCTTTTGAAAACAATCATACATATGATTGTTATGTAATAAATGCTGTGCATATTGTGATATACAAAACAGTTTCTTTTATTAACTACATAAAATTAAATCTACTAATCCCTTCATAATGTTTTTTTTTTTTTTGAAGATTTTATTTATTCATTTGACAGACAGAGATCACAAGTAGGCAGAGAAGCAGGCAGAGAGAGAGGAAGGGAAGCAGGCTCCCCGCTGAGCAGAGAGCCCGATGCGGGGCTCGATCCCAGGACCCTGGGATCATGACCTGAGCTGAAGGCAGTGGCTTAACCCACTGAGCCACCCAGGCGCCCCCCTTCATAATGTTTTAAAACTAACTATGGTATTATTCATCTCTCTCACTACCTGTACATACCTGTACATAGTTTTATAAATGTGTAGTCCTAAACACACAGAACAAATATAGAGGAATATCCGGTAATAGAAAAAAGTGGAAGAAAAACAAAGAAAACCCAAAACTGAAAGAACTAATTAAAAGTTGTGGGAGACAGAACAAAATTAAGCAAAGTAAAGAAAGTGAGGGCTTTGTATAGTTTTACAATTGGCCACTTACCCGCCTCTGCATCACGTACAAAAATTAATTCTGATTGAGAACAAAGACTACTGGTTTGATATGTTTAGCTAGCTGAATTCCTGAAAGGAAAATGAACTGACAATTAAAGGAGACTGATAATTTTAATTTTAAATCTTTTGAAGCCTAACCAAATTTTAATAGTGGCAGAACTATTAAAAAGTATGCCTTTCTTTATTGTTTTCATATTAAGTTGGTGTATTTTATTGTCATGAGCATTTTGTAGCTGTGGTATTTCCTGATATCTCAAGTCATTCTTATCAATGTTAGCCTAAATCCATTACTAGTCTTGAGTGTAGGCATGTGTCTAGGCCACTGTAAAAAACTAACACATTTTCACAAGTATAGACATATTTTTTTTCCTTCACATTTGAAACATTCTGAAATTGTAATGCAACTTGCAAATAAATGTCAAAAGAAACTCAGTAGCTACTAGGCAAGAGTACATTGTGATTTCTGACTGTTGTCATTATGTTTATGTGAACAAACTTAACAGTTGTTAAATAATTCAACTGATTATAAAGTTTGTTAAATTATTTTTTATTGGAGGCATAATAATCAATTGGACTTAAGCCAGGATTCTTTTTATCTCAAAATGTCTTCAATTTTATTATAGTGAAATTCAATATTGGACCCAAAATTTCTTGACATATTCTAGACAATGTAAATAAAGGCAGTTAGGTAAATTCTAATTTAATACAGCTAGAACAGACAAAATATTATGAATTATTTAGGGTTTTGTTTTGTTTTTTTTAACAAGTGATAGAAATCCTTATTAAACCAGAATCATTACCTATCTTTCAAGGTCCCAAGTCCTTGAAGGGGATGATAGATACTTGAGCTGGAGGCAAGGATGGTGATAAATAAGCTATATTGATAGCCTAGGGTTCACAACATCCTGTCTTGTCACTCCCAAGGCCTTGGGACTAATATCTCAAGAGTAGCGGTGCACAGCCTGTGCTCTCATCACCTCTGCCCCAAGGTAACCTCTAGAATCATTATAATGCCTTTGCATTTTGGTTACAGTCCCTTCCCCCAAGACTGCCCTGAAGGTCCTGGTCCTTACAGGGTCAAAAAATTCCCCCTCCCACCCTGTGGGAGGAGTTCCTTAAAGGATTAGAAGCAGTCTCCATTAGAGAGCAGTCACTATACAGCTCCTCCCAGCTCAGAGTGTCAAGTATCCAACCCCAGAAGAACCTATGGTCAATTCCTTCTTGCAGCACACACCTGCACTCCCACCTTGAGAGTATACTTCTGCTTTAATAAACTGTTTTATGCTTGCTATTTTCCTTCTTGCTGTCTTTATTTGAGCAGAGATCAACCTCTTAAATCTTGTGGGGAATCCAAGGACCAAGACCTCCATCCACACATGCAGACTCTCTCACTGTCACACATCTACCACGAAGATGAAAGCAAAGCAGACAAAAAAATAGAAAGCAAACTCTCTTCAAAGTCACCACTTAAATAAAATAGGACACAAAAGATGCTAGAAATAACAATTTTAGTCATGGGAAAAGGAATAAAGAGAAATACTATTCAAATATGGACAATTAAGCAATGCAAACTTAAAAACCCAGAGTGCTTCTTAAGCACTCTATTAATACTCTTTAAAGAAAGACTCTTGAAGTTAAAACTTTGAGGAGAGTTGGTAATTTAAATAATCTTAAGTATCTTAACTTCTATTCTATTCTAGAGCAATGCTGGTCAGTGAAACCATAATAATAGCCATAATTTTGAGCTAAATATGAAATACTAACTTTTCTAATTGTCATACTGACATATGTAAAAAGAAACAGAATAAATTAATTTTAACAATATATTTTATTTAATTCAATTTTCTCCAGAATACTATTTCAACATTCAATCATTATAAAAATTATTTAAGTATAAACATTGTTAAAATGTCTATACTGCCTATAGTAATCTATACTTTCAATGCCATCCCAATCAAAATTCCACTGGCATTTTTCAAAGAGCTGAGACAAACAATCCCAAACTCTGGAATCAGAAGAGACCCTGAATTGCCAAGGAAATGTTGAAAAACAAAAACAAAGCCGGAGCCATCGCATTGCCTGATTTCAAGCTTTACTAGAAAGCTGTGATGACTAAGGCAGCATGGTACTGGCACAAAAACAGACACATAGACCAGTGGACCAGAGTACAGAGCACAGATACGGACCCTTAATTGTATCGTCAAATCATCTTTGACAAAGCAGGAACAAATATCCAGTGGAAAAAAGACAGTCTCTTCAATAAACAGTGCTGGGAAAATTGAACAGCTACATGTAGAAGAATGAAACTCGACCATTCTCTTACACCATACACAAAGATAAACTCAAAATGGATAAAAGACCTCAACATGAAGCAGGAATCCATCAGAATCCTAGAGGAGAAGATAGGAAGTAATCTCTTCGACATCATTCACAGCCATTTCTTTCAAGATATGTCTCCAAAGGCAAAGAATACAAAAGCAAAAATGAACTTTTGGGACTTCATCAAGATCGAAACTTCTGTATAGCAAAGGAAACAGTCAACAAAGCAAAGAGGCATCCCACAGAATGAGAGAAGATATTTGCAAATAACACTACAGACAAAGGACTGATATCCAGGATCTAAGAGTTTTTTTTTTTTTTTTTAATATTTTATTTATTTATTTGACAGAGAGAGAGGTCACAACTAGGCAGAGAGGCAGGCAGAGAGAGAGGAGGAAGCAGGCTCCCCACAGAGCAGAGAGCCCGGATATCCAGGATCTATAAGGAACTCCTCAAACTCAACACACACAAAACAGATAATCATGTCAAAAAATGGGCAGAAGACATGAACAGACACTTCTCCAAAGAAGATATACAAACGGCTAACAAACACTTAAAAAAAAAAAAAAAAAAAAAGTACATCATCATTAGCCATCAGGGAGATTCAAATCCAAACCACATTGAGATACCACCTTACACCAGTTAGAATGGCCAAAATTAACAAGACAGTAAACAACAAGTGTTGGAGAGGATGTGGAGAAAGGGAAACCTTCTTACACTGTTGGTGGGAATGCAAGTTGGTACAGCCAACAGTTTGGAGATTCCTCAAAAAAATTAAAAATAGAGCTACCCTATGACCCTGCAATTGCAGTACTGGGTTTTTACCCCAAAGATTTGGATATAGTGAGAAGAAGGGCATCTATACCTCAATGTTCATAGCTGCAATGGCCACAGTTGCCAAAACATGGAAAGAACCATGATGCCCTTCAACAGAAGAATGGATAAAGAAGAAATGGTCCATATATACAATGGAATATTATGCCTCTATCAGAAAGGATGAACACCCAACTTTTCTATCAAAATGGACTGGAAGAGATTATGCTGAGTGAAATAAGTCAAGCAGAGTGAGTCAATTATCATATGGTTTCACTTAGTTGTGGAGCATAAGGAATAATACAGAAGACATTTGGAGATGGAGAGAAGAAGTGGGTTGAGGGAAATTGGAGGGGGAGACAAACCATGACAAACTGTGGACTCTGAGAAACAAACTGAGGGTTTTGAAGGGGAGGGGACTGGGGGTTGGGTGAGCCTGGTGGTGGGTATTAAGGAGGGCACATATTGCATGGAGCCCTGTGTGTGTTGCATAAACAATGAATTTGGGAACTCTGAAAAGAAATAAAAATAAAATAAAATAAAATGAAAAAAATATTAAGATATTTTGTTATTTTTTTCCTACTATATATTTCAAACCTAGCATCTATTTTATACTCAATTGTGCATCTTCATATGAGCTGGGTACATTGCACCTATTCAAGGATCACATGTAACTAGTGGCCATCATATTAGATGGTTCTAAGAGCATTTGATTTGTTTTCATTAATTTTTCTGAATGTATATTATAAAAGACTCTATTATAGATGTAACCTAGTAACAGGAAATATTGCTTTCCATAAAGATTTGTGTTCATGTTAATATTATAAATTTCTTACACAGTTCATTTTTACTAAAGGGATTGCTGAATGATAGTTGCATAAAGTAGGAAAGATCTACAATATCCAAATCAATATCCAAATATACAATTCTTAGAGCAGTGATGAGTGCTATAATTCCAGAGGCCCCTGGCAAGACATTTTTTAAAAGAGATTTATTTATTTTAGAGAGAGAGAGAGTACATATGCTGGAGTACAAGCCAGGAAGGGACAGAGAATCTCAAGCACACTCTCCCTGGATACAGAGGCCTATGCAGCCTGGATCTCAGGACCCTGAGATCACGACCTGAGCCAAAACCAAGTGTTGGACACTCAGGGTGCCTGGGTGGCTCAGTGGGTTAAAGCCTCTGCCTTCAGCTCAGGTCATGATCCCAGGTTCCTGGGATTGAGACTCACATCAGGCTCTCTGCTCAGCAGGGAGCCTGCTTCCTCCTCCCTCTGCCTGCCTCTCTGCCTACTTGTGATCTCTGTCTGTGAAATAAATAAATAAAATCTTAAAAAAAAAAACAAAAAAACAAAAAAAACGAGTTGGACACTCAACTGACTGAGGCACCCAGGTGCCCAAGACATTTTTTTTTTTTCCTTAAGCACCTCACTGGGGTGCCTGAGTGGCTTAGTAGTTAAGTCTCTGCTTTTGGCTCAGTTCAGGATCTCAGGATCCTGAGATAGAGGCCCACATCGGGCTCCTTGCTCAGCAGGAAGCCTGCTTCTCCTTCTCCCACTCCCCCTGCTTGTGTTCCCTCTCTCACTGTGTCTCTCTCTGTCAAATAAATAAATAAAATCTAAATAAATAAATAAATAAATAATCTGACTTAAAAAAAAAAACAAAAAACGCACCTCATTTCCCAGCTCCTGTTCTCAGTTCTCACTGCACAGGCCTTCAGGTGGTGATAGGCACATACACACATTTGTATGTACACACAACTGCCAAGGGTAACAGTGAATCTCCATTTTCACCTACTCTTCCTTTCCTCTGGCTCCCAATTCAGCACTGTCTTTTCTTCTGCTCATGGTTAATTCCTCCCGTTAGCTCAAAAGCAAGTCATAGTACTTCCCATTTCCCTTAAAATATCATGAAGTCCTTACACATTTTCCCTATTACAATTACTTTTAAAACTTTATTTCAGAATGACAAATAAAATTGTATATACTTAAAGTGTACAATGTGATGATTTGATATGCATATAGATTGTAGGATGGTTAACAAGATCAAGATAATTAGTATATCTATCATTTCACATACCTAGTTAACTCCTTTTTCCTTTTGTGTGTGATTGTGGGTGAGTGTGTGTGTGTGTATGTGTGTGTGTTAAGAATGCTTATGATCTACTCTCAGCAGCTTTCAAGTTTACAGTTCATTTTATTAACTGTAGTCATCCTGTTGTACACCAGAGCCCCAGAACTTACTTTTCATATATCTGGAAATTTCTATCTTTCTGTAAGATCTTCAAGTATATTTTACCCCTGTAAAAATATGTAAATATCCTGTATCATATTACTTTGAGACAAGCCTTAGTCATCTTTCACCTGGTCTATTACAATTTTTTTTCTATCAGATTTTGCTAACTTGTCACATTTTCCACTGTTACCAGATCAATATTTCTAAAATGAAATTCTGAAATATCAGCCTCTTGGTTAAATACAATCATTCCCAATTCACTGTATAAAAATTAAGAAAGATCTTTATGTTAATTTGAAGCCTTTATGCAATGGCTCTTGTATACACATTGAGCTTAGGCACTCATTTCCTCACACATCCTAGGTAGATTCCATCCCCTTTGAGCTACATCATATTAATTTTTATACCTCCATGCTTTCCACATATTGTTTTCTCTGTCTATAATCTCTTTACAAATCTTGATTTTGTGCAATCCCTTTAATAATCTTGCCCTGTTTTTGTATGTTTTTTTTTTTTCCTTGCTTCTAGCAATACTTCTACTCATCCTGAGAGATGAGAATAGACAGCCACAACTCAACAAAAAATAATCCCATTTGGAGCTACTAGTGCAATTTATAGTATCTTTGCTAGAGAAGATTAACATGGCTCCAGGTACACCATCTGTGTTCACTGAGGAGACTAATGCATTGTTTTCTGTTGCTATCAGGTGGAAGGTGAGAAGTAGCTTGGGTTCCCCTGGGATACACAAGAGTACACATTTATAGCTTTGCCCCAGGGCTGTATTGCCTTTTCTGTCCTCTAGCCTTTTCCACAATCTCAATTACCTCATGTTTACAGAACCAGATGAGCAAAAAATTGAAAGCACATCAGAAAAGACTTAAAAAGATACAATCACTTGAGAGGGTAGGAGATAAACCTTAATACATTCTCTACATCAAATCTACATTTTCAGTCTATTTTTTCAAATAACTCATGTAAAGAAACAAAAGCAGTAGTTCTTACTTTGAAGCATCAAAGCTGTTATAGTTAGCTGTAAATTACACATCATATCTTTATTCTTAGGACATTAAATAGCAAATGTTCATATTTTAAAGAGATACTTAGCAGAATTTTTAATGACACAGAAGAGTGGATTACCAGGTTGTCTATTGTGTGGTGGAACTTCAATAAGGGTATGAGCAGCTGTATGTTTGATATGTTTGTTTGTTTGTTTGTTTGTTTTCATTAAGTAAACTCTACCCTCAACATGAGGCTTGAACTCATGGCCCCAAGATCAAGAGTCTCATGCTCTACTGACTGAACCAGCCAGGCACCCCTGTATGTTTGAAATGACATGCTTTATTAAACAACTGGGTTCAAGATGTTGATTTGAGGTCCTACAAATTGAAAATTACTACTAAATTGAAAAGAGAATATAAGAGCTAATAATCTATGTATTACTCAAATGGTTAATTGAACAAGGCTTTTGTATCATAAAGAAGAATATTAGCTTAGGAAAATGTAATGATTGTCAGAAAATCAAACGTGCTTTTTAAATCCAAGAAGCACCATTTTTAAGTTAGGAGTATATTAACTTAATCCCCACCTGTGTGTGGCTTTTATTCTTTCAAGTTGAGCTTCCAAACATATATATTTTGCCTCCTGAATTTCTGCCTGATGGTGTTTTATTTTACAGTGATCCTAGGATCTCCTCAGATTTTTTTAATAGAAAGTTATCCACATTATTGTTGAGAATATTCTGAAGTGAAGGAAAAGTGTAAAGACCTTACTTGGTTGTCAGTGGACTGTAGCTGTGTGCTTGTGGGAATCTGCATGTTCAGGCTGGCTTCATTCTGTTTGTGACCTCCTTTCCGATGGTAACTATGTCCGAATCTTGTAGCTAGAACTAGTCTTTCATAACAAGTTTCTGCATTTGGAATCCTCATCTGCTGATGCAGATTGTCACTTAGATCCTCTTCTCTTTTTTTTTTTTTTTTTTTTCTTGTGGACTAATGTGCTAACACAAATCACTGTGTGTTCCATTGTAGTCATTTGCTTGGTCACATTCTTTGAAGTTGATCTGTAGCCAGTTGCATATCCCAGTTCTATCTACTTTTCTTATTGAATTATAATACACCCAGTGCATATTTTTACATAATTTACTTTCCATAAATTGGATATTTTTATTTGCTACTGAGGGCTGTAAGAGAAGAAAATTGAGTGAAGGTATTTAAAGTAAGTGCGGCTCATTTCAAGGAAAACATGTACTTCTACAGAAATGAAAAGACAAAATTCCCATTTTTATTACCTTCCTTACAGTAAATGTGTTGTAATGATACTAGCAAGAATTAATTCAATGACCTAATCAACAAAAGCTTATAATTCTCATTAGCAAGAGCTGAATCAGCATCATTAATGATGAGCCTAATGAGAAAACAATATTTGATTATAATCTCTTATACATATATTACCAAGAACATTACAAAAATACAGAACAGTGTAGTTTGTTATGTGCTAATAAATCATTTTTTCCTATCTTTTTAAATTTTATTCTTTAAACATTAGCTTTATTTTAGGTGTTTTAAAAAATCTTGTGATACACAAGAATTTTGTCTCCTAGACAATACTAGTGCTGATGACATATGAACAACCATTTTAACACTTGATAAATTAGGAAAAAAATGTGCAATCAGTTTTTAAAAATCAATGTTTAAAGAGTATGCAGGTAGAATTTAAAATATTTTCTTTCATACTTAGAAACATTCTCATAAATAGTGATCAGTTGGCAATTTATGTAAAGAAATCTTTATAATGTGACCGTTATGTTATTTCTATCTGCTTTACAATTGACCATGGATATTTGAGTTAAAGTGTTAATCTTTTTCTTTTATTTTATTGTCATTCTGACCATAATGCCACTAGAAATAATTTTTCCTATTTATAATTGATTAGTATATGGTATAGCATGATCTTCTAAGAGCACATTTCAAACCCTTTCTTACATGGAAAAGAATTGCTGTGACATTGATGAGACAAGATTGAAATATATATAAAAAATACATGGCAAAATAATATGAATTTATCACTGAAAACCACTAATTCTACATATTTAGATTTGGGTATTGAAATATCAAAATCCTATAGTCTCCTTAAAACTGGATTTTTTTTTTTTAACTGGAAGAGTTTGAACTATAAGCAGTTTCATTCATTGTATGATATTCTTACTAAAATTCCACCTTTGGATTTCCTTTGTAAGCTATAGTTTTAAAATAATATTAATTATTTCCAGATTTAAGAAGAAAAATGTGCATATCTTTCCAAATATCCTTTGAATAACAATCTGATTTTGATGGCTGTGTACTTCCAAAAGTATTTTTTCCCAAAACTACATATGTTTAGTATACATGAGTTAAACATATAAAATATGTTAAACCACTAAATACCTGATGCATATTGCTCTTTGTAATTGGCTCTCTGTGGTTCTACTGTTAACTCCTGCATTTTTATCCAAGTATCGTAATTTTAATGCAAGTCAGATGGTGATACATTTTCATTTGTGAAAAATTGTATTTTCTTCACATTTATTTTTATTAGGGGGAAGCTATTTGCTTTTAATGAATTTTACTAACATACAATTTATATACAAAAATTTAAAACATTTTAAGTATTATTAATTTTGAAAAATGTATATACCTATGCAATTTCTACAATAACACACAATTATAGTCGTATAACACATGTTGCTTATATAATGTATTATACAAATTCGTATCATACTAATTGCATGTAACTATGGTTACAGGCATTTATGAATTATAGCCTACATGCATGTATTTAACCTTCATCACAGTCAAGATATGGGACAGTCCCAAACTTTCCCAAATTTTATCATGCTGTTCCTTTGTAGTAAAATCAGTCACTCACCACTAACCTATCTATCTGTTCTCTGTTGCTATAGCTTTGCCTTTTCTGGAATGTCAAGTAAATGTAAGATGTAAACTTTGACACTGGTTTCTTTTATTTAGCATAATGTTTTTGATATTCAGCTCGGTTGTTATGTGTGTGAGTATCCGTTCCTTTATATCATTGCAAATAATTCCATTGTACGGAAGCATTACAGTGTGTTTGTCCATTTGTCAACTGAAGAGCATTTGGATTGTTTCCAGTTTGAGGTGATAATTAATTGAACTGTTATAAACATTTTAGTGGGTTTTTTTGTTTTGTTTTTTTTTGTTTGTTTTTTTGCCTAAACATAACTTTTCATTTCTCTACATTGGAAGTGGAATTGCAAGATCATGTTATAAATGGATGCTATAACATTTTGTATTTCCATGAGTGATGTATGAGATTTCCTTGTAATTGTCACTTTTGTTCTTAATCTTATTACTATATTATCACTGGTATGTGTGTTCATTATGATTTTATTTTTTCCTTCCCTAATACCTAATAATTTTAACATCCTTTTTCATATGCTAATTTAGAATCTGTAAATCTTATTTGATGATGTGTCTTTTCAAATATGTTGCCCCATTTTTATTAAGTTCTTTGCCTTCTTGCATTCAGTTTTTATAGTTATTTATATATTCTGGATTCAAGCTTTTGTCAAATATGTGATTTGCAAATATTTTTTCCTGGTCAATAATTTGTATTCTCATCCTCTTTATGTTCCCTAATCTGTTTTCCAGCATTTATGTTTCAGAGAACTCAGACAGATGTTTCATGCATGTTGTCTAGGATTTTTAGTTGCATTCAGTAGCAGAGACAGGATATAGTGTGGGTAATTATTATTATTATTATTTTTTTACTTGAAATTGGGACATTATCACTTTTAATTTTGAATTCTGTCCTGTTGACACATATTTTCTTTCTGTACTTTTATAAAATACTACCTATATATTTTTCAACACCTTAATGACAACTACTAGGGCACGCGGGTAAGTGTCTGCCTATCATTCAGGTTATGATCCCGGGGTCCTGGGATCAAGCCCCATGTCCAGGATCTCTACTCAGTGGGGAGTCTGTTTCTTCCTCTCCCCCTTCCCATTGCCTCCATTCTTTCTCAAATAGATAAATAAAATCTTTAAAAATAATAATTACAATATTTATTGTCTTTTGACACCACTTTTTTTCAGTAAGCTTGTCCGTCTTATTTTTGTTTCTTTGAAGAAAATGTGTATTTTTCTTCTGGATGCTTTTAAGATTTTGTCTCTCTCTCCTTTTTTCTTTTTTTTTTTTAAGCAGGTTTACTGTAATATGCTTGGGTGTAGTTTTCTATAAACTTATTCTAATTTTGATTCATTGACATAATAAATGTGTTATGAGATGTATCAATTTTGAAAAATGCTCAGCCATTAACCCTTCCAATATATTCTTGATCATGTCTTCCACATTTTTAATGTTCAGATACTGTTGTGTTACTTTCCTTCTGTGGTTTTTTTTTTTTTTTTTAGTGAAATTTTCATTTATTTATTTGTCAGAGAGAGAGAGAATGAGATTGAGAACAAGCAGGAGCAGTGCCAGACTGAGGGAGAAGCAGGCTCCCTGCTGAGCAAGTAGCCTGATTGGGGACTTGAATCCAGGACCCTGAAATCATGACCTGAGCTGAAGGCAGACCCTTAACAAACTGAGCCACCTAGGTCTCCCTTCCTTGTGGTTTTAATTTGGACGTTTTCCATTGACTGGCTTTATAGCTCTCCAATATTTTCTTCTGCTACCTTCTTTCTGCAGTCAATTTCATGTATCGATTGTTAATTATGGATATTATATTATGCATTCCAGGCTATCTTTTTTATATTTTCTGTGGAATTCAATTCTTCTTAAAAATTTTACGTATTTTAACACTTTTGTCTACCTTTTCATCAATTTCTTGATATTTTAAAGGCTTTTTCTGTTAATTACAATATCTAGATTACATATAGAGTTAGTATTTTTTCCTCTTCTCTTCGTTGTATATAATCTGGTCCTCACCACATGCTTGATAATTCATACGTTATCTAAAGAATTGTAAATTTTCCACATATATAGAGGAAAAGAGTATTTACTCTTCTACAACAGAGTGAGTGGTGTGGGGGTGCTAATTAGTCCAATGACCCACTGAGCTGGATTGATACTGCATTGCATCTTTTCTAAGATCAATCTGTAAGTCTCAGGTTTGTCCTGTGTCTCAGGCATGGTACCTCTGTGAAGAATATGAAGGGCTTTCTTGACAGTTTATAAGTTTTTGTAAAAAAAACTTTGTTTTGTCTTCTCCATACTCACTCCATACTCACAAGCAATGGAAATTTCACCTGTGATTTCTAGGGGGCTAAATTTGGTTTTGCTTTTCAGCAGCCCCCTTATGCATCCTTAGAATTTGGAAATGCCAGGGGGAGATAACGATTTGTATTTGAAATCTCAAGTCTTTTATCTTACCAGACAAGAGTCACTCTGCTGCCAAACTTTTTCTAATTCCTCTGAACACCAGTAGTGGTTCTCTGACTTTTTAGTTCCATCTATGCTCCAGATAGCAGCTGGCTCAAGGAAAAAGCAATTACAGATTCATCATTCCCTCTGGGGCACTCAGCTCTGACTTGTAGTCGGCCCTCCCTCTTGAGGCTATTTTTCTCCCAGCCACCACATGATTCTGGGAATTTCTATTCTATTTTATTGTTTCATTCTCTTGCACCTTTCAACTTTGAAATATAGACAATGTCTCTAGGAAAAACAATCCTCCCCATGTGTGAGGGCCTTAGTGTCTTAGATTTGACTATGTTAGCTCCATGTGACTGCTAAAACCTCTGCTGGTTCTGTGTCCCTTCAGCAACACTGGCTGGACTAACTCCCTTCTTCCATCGAGTTTTTGTTCAAATTGACAAATGCCCTTATAAAAGCTACAGAGATGAAAGACTCCCCCCACCCCGATGGAATTTTAATTCATTTAGTTCTTGCTGAAGCATTTGAGTTTGTGATTTTGTAATTTATCAGGCTTTTGCAGCTACAAACTACCAGGAAGTGGAAGTCTTAATCCAGCTTTCACTAAAGCCAGATCATATTCAGAGACGCTGAAACACACAAAGATTGAGTAATAAATTCAAGATTAAAAGACCCCATTTTTAAGCCATAATTAAGACCAAGTAAAGGTAGGAATGAAAGCCTGTCCTCCTGTCTATCATCAGCAAAAAAAGTCTTTAAATATTTGAACTATTATATTGGGCTTTTAAAAATAATACCAATGAAATGGCCCTAAAAGAGTACCATTTTTATATTTATTATTTGAAGAATTTAGTTAAAATCTCTACAGTAATGTTTACTGGATCAATTTCAATGTTAGTGTTTTATTTCATGTAAAAATATTTTGATATGAAATTCATTGTCCCATTACACATTTATTAATATCTTAATTATTTTGTATATTTTGCAATTTATGTCCTGTATATAAAAGCCAAGTGACTCATTATAGAATAATGCCTCAGGAGATTTATATAAATAGAAAACATCTATAGCCAGTCAATGTTAAATAGATTTTAATTGATTTAAAACCAATAGTGGGGGGAGCCTGGGTGGCTCAGTGGGTTAAAGCTTCTGTCTTTGGCTCAGGTCATGATCCCGGGGTCCTGGAATAGAGCCCCACATCTAGATCCCTGCTCAGAGGGGATCCTGCTTCCCCCTCTCTCTGTCTCTGCCTGCCTGTCTATTTGTGATCTCTGTCTGTCAAATAAATAAATAAAAATCTTAAAAATATAAAATAAAACCAATAGAGGAAAGGAGTAACAGAAGTACAATTAGATGACTTACAGACATTCCTGAACTAACTTTTCTGTGCCCATGCAAGCGGCACAGAGTTAAATTTGCTATCTGGTATTGAGAGAAGTCTAGATACTTTATATCTTAAAGAAAGAAAGTCTTGACTTCTCCATGTCCTCATATCAGGGAGATCATATGATAGTTGTCTTTCTCCGATTGACTTATTTCACTAAGCATGATACGCTCTAGTTCCATCCACGTCGTCGCAAATGGCAAGATTTCATTTCTTTTGATGGCTGCATAGTATTCCATTGTGTATATATACCACATCTTCTTGATCCATTCATCTGTTGATGGACATCTAGGTTCCTTCCATAGTCTGGCTATTGTAGACATTGCTGCTATAAACATTCGGGTACACGTGCCCCTTCGGATCACTATGTTTGTATCTTTAGGGTAAATACCCAGTAGTGCAATTGCTGGGTCATAGGGTAGTTCTATTTTCAACATTTTGAGGAACCTCCATGCTGTTTTCCAGAGTGGTTGCACCAGCTTGCATTCCCACCAACAGTGGAGGAGGGTTCCCCTTTCTCCACATCCTCTCCAGCATCTGTCATTTCCTGACTTGTTAATTTTAGCCATTCTGACTGGTGTGAGGTGATATCTCATTGTGGTTTTGATTTGTATTTCCCTGATGCCGAGTGACGTGGAGCACTTTTTCATGTGTCTGTTGGCCATCTGGATGTCTTCTTTGCAGAAATGTCTGTTCATGTCCTCTGCCCATTTCTTGATTGGATTGTTTGTTCTTTGGGTGTTGAGTTTGCTAAGTTCCTTATAGATTTTGGATACTAGCCCTTTATCTGATATGTCGTTTGCAAATATCTTCTCCCATTCTGTCAGCTGTCTTTTGGTTTTGTTAACTGTTTCCTTTGCTGTGCAAAAGCAAGCAACATGGGGGGGTAGGGGGATAGGAGAAGAATAAATGAAACAAGATGGGATTGGGAGGGAGACAAACCATAAATGACTCTTAATCTCACAAAACAAACTGGGGGTTGCTGGGGGGAGGTGGGATTGGGAGAGGGGGAGGGGGCTATGGACATTGGGGAGGGGAGGCGAACCATAAGAGACTATGGACTCTGAAAAACAACCTGAGGGTTTTGAAGGGTCAGGGGTGGGAGGTTGGGGGAACAGGTGGTGGGTGATGGGGAGGGCACGTTTTGCATGGAGCACTGGGTGTTGTGCAAAAAGAATGAATACTGTTACGCTGAAAAAATTAATAAAAAGGGAAAAAAAAAAAAAAAAAAAAAAAAAGACATAATCATTTTGGATTGGTAGACAGCAAAGTAAGGGCTTTGAGTCAAGTTCGATAAGTAAAATATTTAAAGGTAAATTGCCCAGGTTGGCAAACCGTGTCTTCACTAAATAATTCTGATGAAATTTTGTGAGGCAAACAATGAAATAATATACTGGTTTATACTTTTCTTTCTACTGGGCAAAGTTTCTTTTTGCATCACATAGCGAAGTGATGTTGGCATAGTTGGTCTGATTTTATCTAAGTCATTCTGACACAGATGGCTTCAAGTGTCAATAATAATAATTTCCTGATATTTTAACTATCCTTAAAACTGTGAAATAAGCTATACTTGTCTATAATGAATTTTACTCCTTATGAATTATTAGAGTATACTTTAAAAAACATAATTGGACTTATTTACATATATATATGTCAGTGCAACTAATTTATAGTTTTATTTTTTGTACTGTTGTTTTGTCAGGTTTTGGTTTTAAAATCATGCAGCCTTCAAAATATGAATAAAGTTCTTCAACTTTGCAACAAAAAAAAAAAAAAAAAAAAAAAAAAAAAAAAGAAAGAAAGTCTTGAAATCAAAGAGACATAAACTCTCGCTCTAGGGATGCCTGGTTGGCTCAGTTGGCTAAGCGTCTGCTTTTGGCTCAGGTTATGATCCCAGGGTGTTGAGATGGAGTCCCATGTTAGGCTACTTGCTCAGTAGGGAGCCTGCTTTCCTCTCCCTTGGGCACTCCCTCTGCTTGTGCATGCTCTCTCTCTCTCTCTCTCTGTGTCACTCCGTGTCAAATAAATGAAATCTTTAAAAAAGAGAGAGAGAGGGACGCCTGGGTGGCCTAGTGGGTTAAAGCCTCTGCCTTCGGCTCAGGTCATGATCCTAGAGTCCTGGGATCGAGCCCCACATCGGGCTCTCTGCTCCGCAGGGAGCCTGCCTCCTCCTCTCTCTCTGCCTGCCTCTCTGCCTAGTTGTGATTTCTCTCTGTCAAATAAATAAAATATTAAAAAAAAAAGAGAGAGAGAGAGAGAAAAAAGAGAGACATTAGCTCTCACTGTTTTTCCAACATTTTGTATTAAGGAAAAAATAGGAAATCTAAGTGGAAAATTCTGACTCCATTGTTAGATAAATATAGCCTTTAGTTAGTTAGGGTCTAGTTATTATCATTAAAAAAGATAACTTCTGGATCATTAAGCTTCCTTAGGAGCACATTTAATTGAAATGTGCCAGGTGCATGGAAATATCTCCCTTCACTGAATGTTCTCCGCTACTCCCTGATCCCCATTCTCTATAACTGTATACTCCAAAAAACTCACTTCTATAATTTGGAGAAATTATTCTATAAATTAGAAACACAAATAAATTGATTTTACTCTGAATGATATTTTATCTTCCAGTCAAAATAATGCCAGATTATTGGAGAACATAATTAATGGAGAAACACAAGATCCATGGAAGAAATGTATGATGTGCAATGTGATTATGAAAAAAAAGTTCTCATAACTGTAGCTACAGATACTTGTAATCAGAAAAGACGTCATAAAAATGAGTCACATTTTTATTTTCCAATGTTATTTCCTTTTTTTAAAAATTTATTTATTTATTTTTTTCAGTGTAACAGTATTCATTGTTTTTGCACCACACCCAGTGCTCCATGCAATACGTGCCCTCCCTATTGCCCACCCCCTGGTTCCCCCAACCTCCACCCCCACCCCTTCAAAACCCTCAGGTTGTTTTTCAGAGTCCATAGTCTCTTATGGTTCGCCTCCCCTTCCAATTTCCCTCAACTTTCTTCTCCTCTCCATCTCCCAATGTCCTCCATGTCATTGTTATGCTCCACAAATAAGTGAAACCATATGATACTTGACTCTCTTTGCTTGACTTATTTCACTCAGCATAATCACTTCCAGTCCCATCCATGTTGCTACAAAAGTTGGGTATTCATCCTTTCTTTTTTGACTAGTTTATCTAAATATATATATATTTTTTTTTTCTTTTTTATATTTTTCTTTATTTGTTTTATTTTTTAAATTTTTTCTTTTTTTTTTCCTGAACCTCTTTTTATCCCCTTTCTCCCCCCCACAATTTGGGGTCTCTTCTGATTTGGTTACAGCACATTTTTCTGGGGTCTTTGTTATTTCCTTTTTTAAAACATATCACAATCACTGATTTAAGAAAGAACTCTGAAATGTAGGTGTGAGGGAAAAAATAAATGTTAATTTATTTTTTGCATATGTTTAAATAGTGAGTTACTCAAAATATCAATATGTTGAAATTTAATCTTTTCATAGAGATCAATTCTTTTATAAAATGTATGTATAATTAATAGCAAGTGACCAATTATATAAATTCTTACAAATTTTAATTAAGCTGTTAATTAAATTGCATTGGTGGCTTTTAATAGCTAATATTTATGAAATAAGTAACTTCAAGTGAAAAAAAAGTAGACACTATTAGATGTGGTGACTAATGTTTCCAACTGTTTCATATATCAGCTAGAATATGATTCACAGATCTGTACCCCTGGGGATAAAAATACATTATATGTTTATTAAAAAAAAAATTGGAAGGGGAGGTGAACCATAAGAGACTATGGACTCTGAAAAACAACCTGAGGGTTTTGAAAGGGCGGGGGTGGGAGGTTGGGGGAACCAGGTGGTGGGTAATAGGGAGGGCACGTATTGCATGGAGCACTGGGTGTTGTGCAAAAACAATGAATACTGTTACGCTGAAAAAAAATAAATAAATTTAAAAAAAAAAGAACCTTGATTTAAAAGACCATTTAATTTTGATGGGTGATGGGTATTAAGGAGGACACTTGTGATGAGCACTGGGTGTTATATATAAATGATGAATCACTAAATTCTACTTCTGAAACTAATATTACATTGCATATTAACTCACTAGAATTTAATTAAAAGCTTGAAACAATAAAAACTTTAAATTTAAAAAAAAGACAATTTAATTTTGAACCAAGACATTCTTCCATTTGAGATTTTCATTAATTCCTGGCAACATTTAGCAAATATTTTACAAATTTACCTTCAGTTATCAATTCAGAAATTCAATTCAGAAATCACCATTTTATTGAATCATCTTTTTCTTTTCTTTTTTAGATTTAATTTATTTGAGAGAGAAAGAGTGAGAGAGAGAGAGAGAGCATGAGAAGGGAGATGGTCTGAGGGAGAAGCGGACTCCGAGCTGAGCAGGGAGCCTGATGTGGGACTCGATCCTGGGACTCCAGGATCATGACCTGAGCTGAAGGCAGTTGCTTAACCAACTGAGCCATCCAGGTGTCCCTGTATCATAGGTTTTAGGTTTTAAACAGTTATGAAGCAAATAGCTTTATGCTATATACCTTTTTAGTGATAAAGAAAACCTGCTTTCAGAAAATCAGATTTTCAGATTTTAAATTTACATTTTATTACATCTTAATTAGAACTGAATTACTTCTCAGTTTATATATATATATATATATATATATATATATATATATCAAACATATCTATGTTAGTATTTTTTAAAAGCTTTTTAGAGAGCAAACACATGTGCAAGTTACAGGAGGGGCAGAGGGAGAGATTCTGACTGATCCATGCAGGTACCCGTGTGTTAGTATTTTTTGACAGAATATTAGTGATGTGATGGTGATAATAGTGATAATTGGTCTGGCCAGTTTATTTCAAAATTAGTCAGTTACAGGTGCTACAGATAGTTCTAGCTGCTGCACTCATTCAGAGCTAAGGATTTGTGTTATCCTGAACAGAAAAGGAAGAAAATTTGAAAAAGTTTCCATGGGTCTCTAGGAAGAGACTGAATAGTCACTCCTGCTTGAAAGTTTGTTTGTTTGTTTGTTTGTTTGTTTGTTTGAAGATTTTATTTATTTATTTGACAGAGATAGAGAGAGAGTACAAGTAAGGGGAGTGGCAGGCAGAGGAAGAGTCAGGATCATCAAAGAGCAGGTAGAGCCCAATATGGGACTTGATCCCAAGACCCCAGAATCATGACCCTATCAGAAGCCAGTCACTTAACCAACTGAGCCACTCAAGGCCCACTCCTGCCTGAAAGTTAACAGATGACCAACTGACTTTTTTTTGGTATAAATTTTCTCAGCAGAGGCCACTGCAAAGTACAAGACACCATTAAATTTTTTTGGAACTTTTGCGAAAATGCACAAATAAAAACTCCTTTGCATGGGGCAGCCCCAGAGGCTCACATCTTGACAAACTGCTGGCACCTTTGTGTGAAAACAAAGACTCTCTTTCCCGATGTGTCTATACGCATAAGTACGACACCTAGGTAAATTTAACAGGCTCCATTTTAAGCTAAACCATCCCCCCTTCCCTGTGGCCTTTGTTCCTTATGTAGTGTAAAATAATCACAACCCAGACTGTGGCTTGATAAAAGCAGGCCTAGATGCAGGAGATCATTTATTGGAATGAGGACTAGGTATCTGTGGGCATGGCCTCCATGTCCACCCAGCCCCATTTGTCATGGACAGATCGTATTATGACTTTGGAGGTTAGGTGACCTTTGGTTGCTGAACTTACCTTTGTCCACTGGTGTCTCTCTCCAGGTCTAGGCCCCCACTACACATTCAACTCATTTTTCTTCTGTTTCCTCTAGATCTCTCCAGTGTTCCCTACTTAGGAATTTATTTCTGGTTATAAGCATAGAGTATTTTTCTATGACACATAACAAAACATTCACAAATGTATTATGTAGTTATAAAGTGGATTTTTTTTCCTTGTTAATTTTTTATTTGAAACTCCAAAGTGAATAGGAGTTGCTTTTATCTTGGGGTGTCTGGGTGGCTCAGTTGGCTAAATGAGCCACTCTTGATTTTGGCTCAGATCATCATCTCAGGCTTGGGAGATAAGGCTCTGCACTGGGTATGTGGCCTGTTTAAGATTCTCTCTCTTCCTCTCCTTGCACTCTCTCTCGTTAAAAAAAAAAAAAAAAAAAAAAAAAAATTGTTTTTCTCTTTTTTATCTTGTTTTTCCCCTAGCTTTGTGCTGTGACATGCTTTCCTTTAAACATTTGAGGCATAATGCTCTAAAAGAAAAAAAGAAAAAAAGGAAAGAAGATGGAAAGAAAATTTTTAAAAGAAAGGAAAATATTAGAAAAGAAAGAAAAAAACTAAGAAATAGGAACAAATAATAGTTTCAATAAAAATTGCTCTATTTTTAACATTTCCTTCTAAATAGTAGCCAGTATTAGACTTACTTTAGAGTGAATAAATCTATCTAAGTGTTGGACTAGTATTTGCATACTTTTATCAATTAAAAAAATATTCATTGTAACTATTATGTATATTTACTGATATCTGTTACTCCATTTCAGACACATAGAAGACTATATTTCTTAACCTTCTTTGCAGTGTGATCTCCATGTGATGAGAACTTGGGTATAAATGTGAGCAAGTGTGTGAACACACACACATATACACACAATAGAATATCATGCAGCCATAAAAGATGATATCATGCTATTTGCCACAACATGGATGGACCTAGAGGATGTTATACTGTGTGAAATAAGTCATAAAGAGAAAAGACTAGTACCATATGATTTTTCACTCTTGGTGAAAAAGCAAAAGAAATGAATAAACAAACAAAATACAGAATCAGACTCATAAATACAGTTAACCAACTGATCGTTGCCAGAGGGCAGGGGTTTAAGAGGGTGGGAAGATGGACAAAATGGGTGAAGGGAGTGGGATATACAGGCTTCAAGTTATGACCTGAATAAGTCACAGGAATAAAAGGCACAGCATAGGGAATATAGTCAATGACATTGTAAGAGTGTTGTGTGATGACAGATGGGAGCTACACGTGTGGTGGGCATAGACAGCATAAACTGCACAGAAGTTAAATCTCTAAGTTGCACACTTAAAACTAATGTAACAGTGTGTATCAACTATACTCAAATTGAAAAAAAAAAGCATTTATCATATTAAATCACTGAGATTTTGGAGTTGTTTGTTTCTGTGGTATACATTTTCTTAGCTGGAATAATAAAGTGTTTAAGGAATTTTGTGTCTACCACCGAGGACACAGGGTTAAGAATATGAAATATATTTATGTTATATAAATATTGAGTTAGAAACCTAGGATTTAGTTATGGAAATGCCAATAAGAAAATATTAGAACATTATCTCATCTGTTATGTTGTCACTTGGTCTAGTTGCTTGGTTGTGGACTGCCCGGTTCACAACATGGTGGACTTTCCATTCCACTGGGTGTCTAATTGGCTGCAATGAACCTACCAACAGAATGGACATGTATTATTATTATTACTATTGTTGCTGCTGCTGTTGTTGTTGTTAAAAAGTAAATCTTGTATTTTAAGCCTCTAAAAATTGAGAGTTTATTATACAGAATTACTGAACTATCCTGATAAAGTGCCTTATCTAAGTTTTCTGATATCATATCCTTCTCTTGAATAAGGTTATTGGTTTTGTAGAGGAGAGTTGTATTCCTTATAGTTCAGTCTTTTGATTTTTATAATGTATACATTATATGTACTCCTTAGGCCTGACAATTAAAAAAAAGCTGTTTAAGTCTAAAATCCAGTGTTATAAAGTTTCAAATGAATAGCTAAAATTTGAATCTTATTTAATATTCTATTACATAAGTTTATAGACTGTAATTACAGTGCTCAAGAATTACAGGTATTTTACAAACAGAAATGGAGTATAAAGTTAAGACAATTAAGCCTTGATTGCTATAACAAATAAATGTTTCTGTAAAAGTGTTGAGAAAGTAGAAACACTTTAATTACAGATAATAAAGAACATAGGCTATATGTGTTCTCATGTTTAATCTTTACAATCACACAAAGATCCAAACATTCTTACCATTATATCTCAAGGAACAGAGCTGAAAGAAAATATATAACTTTCTATAAGTCTATATAGTTTTTGAGTATCAGTAGGGTTTTAAAGTAGATTTTGTGGGGCACCTGGGTGGCTCAGGTCATGATCCCAGGGTCCTGGAATTGAGCTCTGCATAGGGCTCCCTGCTTAGCAGGAAACCTGCTTCTCCCTCTCCCACTTCTCCTGCTTGTGTTCCTTCTTTCACTGTCTCTTTCTGTCAAATAAATAAATAAAATTTTAAAAACATAGATTTTGTAAGTAATTTTAGAACAATGCTTCAAGCTTTAGGCATAGAGCTACAAGATAAAGGTATACATTTTCTAATAATCATGCCATTGTTTTTCTATGTTAATTTACCAGATAGACAATCCTTTTTCTCAATCATTGCTTTTTATAACTATATTTAATCAGAACCTAAGGAAACTTAATGGAATTTTCATATGACTAAAAAAGTCAATTCTCTTGCTATTTTGCTAGGAGTTCACGTCATTTTCCTATTTTTTTTTTAAAGCTGAAAATCAAGGAGTGTCCATCTGTTAAATTGCTTTTAGCTGCAATAACAGAGATTAGCTAAAACAATGAATTAATCTATTATCTTATGCATTACAGAATCTAGAGGTAGTATGTGTTTAGCATTAGTTGACTAACCAACTCAATATTGCCATTTTATTCTCTCTTCACCTTGACATACAATTATTTGCTTTATCCCATTTCTCTTACTAGGTGTAAAATAGATGCCATTCACAGCTATAATTGTATGCTTCTTTGCTCAAGTCCAGTGGCACATTCTTTCT